>NW_020539398.1:0-17429 GCF_003426905.1 Ctenocephalides felis
TAAGTTGTAGTTGTTAATTTATGATTATTCAATGAATACCGCTAGCAACGGATTATTGCTATTATATGAATTTAATAATGAATACTGCTTGTACCTTTTTGCAAGTCAAAAATCAGTCGTTTATAAAGATAAAATCAAACTAGTTTGCTGGATTTGAATCCACATAAACATTATTATGGTTAATGGTTAATTACGATATAGTTGCTTTACATGATGTAGTCTTTGATAAATTTATATTCATTTCTTTTTATAATGCGTAATTATTTCAGAACATTTATTTCATATTTTAACTCATATCCAACAAACCACTATCTAAATATTTTCAGTAAAATCTCATCTAATTTGTCATTATGGAACTATGATTTTTCTTTAGTTTTCAAAAGTCACAGAGTCGTTTACCCCTTAATAAAGTATAAATAATATAACAAATTTCAATCATCGAATAAATTTTCTAAAAGAACCGTAATAAATATCGTTGCAATGATTGACGTATATTCAAATCCTTCTTCATTGATTTTAATATGTAAAAAATGTCAACAAAGCAACACATGTGTGCTCTACGTTTTGGAATCACCTTATAAAATGTTTATGATACAATGATTATAAAAATGACAAGCTAGCTAAATTCAATAAAGTATTTTTTTACAACTTTTGCAATTATGTTGCAGGGATTTTCGGATATAGAATAAATAAAAAACGTGCTTCATAATATTCAGCACAGTGACAACGAGCAAATTACATGACTTTTCAATAATAGGTACAAGTTGTATGAATAACTTGTACCTATTATTGAAAAGTCATGTAATTTGCTCGTTGTCACTCCTTTAAATACATTTATATTACAAGAAATAATTAATTTACGATTTTGTAATATTCAGCGCAATTTCCAAAATAAAACGTATATGAAAATTTGAAATTTCAATTCAGGATCTATTTATATGATATTTTTATTATATAAATGAGATAATAAACCCTGTCTTCGTTCCCTTTCTATATAATATTTATACATATGATTTTATTCAATGTTAACTTTTTTTATATGTTCATATGATTAATATATGCTGTCTACTATCTATATTATTTTTCATTTCATTTCTTTTGTTTCTAGTTTTTGCGATAAGTGTACATTACGTTGCTATGAATATTGGAATCAGATTAATTTCCTTGTTTTTTGTAGTTGTTTTCTGATTTTCTTTTGATATTCGATTATAAATATCTCTAATTGCTGTTTTTACTCATTTATTTCTCAATATTATAATCTTTTTGAACTCTAGTGAAGTTCTTCATAATGAAGGCTTCTTATACAAGCAATTATGGAATTATGATCATGTAATAAATTTTTTGAATTTTCTATTAAAAATCTTACTAGAATTTACTAGCAGGCATTCGTAAGATTTTTAATTCTAACTAGTGATGTGAACGAATTATAACTCAATTTATATTCCTAATAACCAGCATATTAAACTTTTTAATTGAGTTATATTGACAAACTGCAATTATGGCGCGAGTCCAATTAATTGTGTAAATTAATATAAGTGTCTGCTCTCTTTGTTTGATTTTAATTTGATACTTCTTTTTGCTTTTATTTTACGATATTATATACGATCTCAGACTCAATAGAGTTGAATATCATGCTGTGAACTGCTTGCAAACAATAAAATTCCTGAAGAGTTGCCTCTTTATTTTGAAACATGCAATCTCATAGTGTTACGATTTTATCAATTGTTGAAGGGGAAAAAATTAAAATTATTTAAAATTTAAATATTTAGTAAAATTTAATCTAGATCCTAAGAAAGTTTGAGCGTTATGTTATAAAGATTTTAGTAATATTTAGTAATAGTAATCAAGTCGGAATCATGTTAGAATCTAGTGAGAATCCATTTGGAACTGTTGAGACTCTAGTAAGGGTTTTGTAAGACCAGGTAAAAAAAAATTAGTTGAAAACTCTATTAAGAACTTTTATTCAACTTTTAAAGTTGTGAAATCAGTTTAGCCGTTTCTGAAAAAACGTCGAAGAAATTTAAATTTAAACTCATCTCATTATAAAAGGACAATTTTGACTCACGATATTTTTCAAATTTTAATAATTTTTCAAATTTAAGCCACTTGAGCTATAACATTTTAGAATGAATATGATCTCTATCATCATATCAAAAAAATTTATCTAAGTTATCAAAAAAAAAAGACAAAATTTACGTGACAAAACCCTGGGAAGATTATATTGTCAGATCCTTCGTTCGAAAATGACTTCTTATATAAATACATTAAATGATGTTTTGCCCTACCCACTTAAAGTGATAAAGCTGATGTGTGGAGCATAACATATAATTTAAAGAAATTGGTTGAAAGCTTTGTGAACGCTGTTATATAGATAAATGAGAAGTTTTAATACGAAAATTACTCATTTTATATTTGTTTATATGGAAACGTTATTAATTATTATAATGCTGAAAAAAATGCTTAAATAACATATTTAAATGATAGGAAGAGTTTCTGAAAATTATTACCCAGAGGATAAAATTAATAAACATTATCAAAACTTGAAATTCATTTGCCAAAAGATATTTCATACGAAATTATGATCATACCAATAAATTATTTTTAATTGATTTCAAATTAAATTTATTAGTTTTCTATATGTTTACTGCAACGACTAACATTAAAATTTATGGTTTTGCGCGCGATGAAAGATATATGATTTATTTTAAAATCCTAGATTGAAATTTGTAATATAAAACCATTTACACGTGTGTGTTTACCTATATATATACACAATCAACCAAAACACATTGAACCCTATGAAAATAACCTACTTACTATTACAGGTACTTATAATACATGCAGAAAATCACACCCGCGTATACATGTACGACATGTGACATACACATACAAGATGTATATTTCGGAAGCACAACTTTGAGATCAATATTTGGTCCAGCGAAGAAGCTGCGTTATTGCGCAGGTTCGCAAAGGGTTTTGAACGGAACGAAGGGAACTATATTTCTTGTATTGTGAAATCAGTTACCTATGAAGGTTAATAACACTCTTAGTTGTTAATTTACTATTTGGTCAGCACTCCATGGGATACGTACATTTTTGTGGATACAGTAACTTAAAAAAAAAACAATTTTAATAATTAATGTCCGTTTGTTTTTACCTTTGTTTCTGCCTTGCGTGCTTCATAAGTTTTTTCCTCTCAGTTTAAAATTTTATCAGTAGTATCCTTTTTATCTTAGAAGCCCCCTTGGGTGATGAGGATCTCCGCCCTAATATACTCTATTCAATTTTTGTTAAGATTCTTCTCAAGTACTTACTACGTAAACATCTTCTTACATTGTACTAAATATGTCAATATTTTTCATGCTATATTTTTTCTTAGACTTTTTAGTCGCTGATCGTCCTTCTTACGTTGTTCAGTAGATTTTTCCTATTGATTCCCATGATAAAATTTTTCTTATGGCCAGGTAACTTCTGTTTACAAACTTAAAAATGATCACTGGCTAGCATTCTAAAATCTTATAACGTCAATTCTATGAAAATAAAAAAATATAGATAGGTAACTTTTTGCAATGATTGTGGGCCCGTTCATTTCTCTTTGCCCTGAGTCGAGTTTGTTGCCATATAGTATTAACCTAAATTTCGATCTTCAATTTTGAAAAAAAAAATCTATTATTAAATCTAGTATGAAAAGAAATTCCAGAATGCAAATTGGACAGTTATTGATCTATACTTTTCCACATGTAATGATGATAATGCATTTTTATAATTATTTTATTTTGATTTTTGAACATAGGCATGTTCTGTCATTACATGCAAATGGTAACATCTGTGAAAAATAAGTCAATATACCCTAATATATTTTATGTATTCTAGTAATCTTATTGTAAACTTTTTACAATTTTAAAAATTATAATTTTATTTAGAGCGTATTTGGTATCTAATAGTTTAAGTACTGTTGGTTTTGAAAAATATAGAATAAATTTATTTTATAAAACAATATATCCAGGACATAATTGATTCTGTAATTTTAGAAATTAAAGCCTTTTAGACGCCACTGTAAAACTAAACACAAAATCTAATATTCATTTATGAAATTAGAGTTATGTAAAATTAAATTTTTAATAGTAATTTTAATTTAATGCTTGTCTATCAAATGGATTTCGGAGTGACAAGAAACTCTATTGTTTAATGTTTAATTGCAGTGGTTCTACAAATTTGGCATTCTGAATTTTCATAAAGTTTGTTATCAATAAACAAAATACAATTAAATTCGCATATTAATATAGATCACATTATTAATTAATATATGATATAATACTACAATTTTAATTAAATGTACAAAATAATGGAGTCTGATAACTACTGAAGTATTATACAATCAATATAATTTATATTCATGGGCACGATGTGTTTCATATTACAATTTATGAATAAGATAATTTTTCAATTAAAATTCTTTTTAGGAATCTGCTTTTCCTCTCACTGATACAATTATAAATTGATTTATCAATATCATAATATTGAACAACTATGCGATTCACTATCAAATACAAAATGATCAGCGCCAGAGTAGCACTTCGTCTAACTCGAAATAATTGGCCTGAGTCAATTGGAATGACTGTTTAAATGAATAAATCTTGATAATTCTTGATAACATGCCAACAATGACCGGTTAATCATTCTATTGCCTGCCCACAAAACAACACAGCTGTGCTCGTATAACACGGAACTATTATTCTCAATTTGCTTTTCTAGTAGACATAAAGCTCTAGTAATATGAGAGTTGCTTAGGCCACTTTGGGTTTGACCTAACTGAGGCAAATTTTATCTCCAATATCAATTATGTGAAATTGTATGTTTACATCTGTAGCACTGTAATATAATGGTGATATTTTCATATAATATAACATATATTTATATTATATTAAAAAAAAATTAACATACTATTTGTAATTATTCAACCTGAATGCTATACGTACTACCTATCATGTAGGATAGGTAGTACGTATAGAGGAGAGCTTAAAGCTTCGTTGGTGAAATGGTTCAGCATTATCTCAAAAATAAGTTAAAATAGATTTTTTTATTTTTACTATTTTAAAGTAGAAGGCCAAAGTCATGTAACCAGCCATCGGCTGGCAATTCCTATTTCCTCTCTTTTGCTATCAGGAAATAAACGCCTATTCCTCAATCAAAATCTTATTTTTTTGTATCGTTAGTGTTTTTTTGGTTTTGAGCTTTTACTTTTAGTTAGTTTATGCTATCTGAATATAATTTTCAGTTATATGTTATTTGTTTTATAATTATTGTTATTTCTAAATTAGATTCACTGTTGGTTGGGGTAAAAAGATTAGCTTACATGTGGCTGAGGTGAAAAAGAACTACTGAACCTTTACACCGGCAAATATAAAACAATAAGAGATTATTGAGTAGAAAAGGAAATCAAGTTAAAAAAGTTTATTCACAAGGAATAAATTAAATTAATAGTTATTCCACCTCTGTTTTTAAATATTTCTGACGAGATTCTACATCAAAGTTATATACAGTGTAATCTTTGCAAAAAATTGCCTATTAAATTTTTATTTCGCTTTGGTTAATAATTTAGCAATTATTTCGCAAAATCCTTTTAAAATTAAAAATATGACATTGTATCTGTTTGTCTGATGACTAGCCTTTTTTACACAACCTATTCAGTATAACAAATTTTAGAAATAATTAGGAATTTACTGCAAATTTTACTGAACTTACCTCGATAGTCATTTGTTTGATACTATTTTATGTGATATGATGTGATGTAGTTCAGTTTAGATAGACAGTATAATTACTGAAAGTCAAATTAGACCATTATTTACCTTATTCTACATATTGGATATATCTTATATCTCAATTAACCGATTTTACTATTTTATTTTATATTCATACAACATATACCAATGTCTATAATTAAAATACAAATCATGTCTGTATACTTTATTATAACATTAATCATTCAAAAAAACCATACAATTATTTAAAATATTATATTAAATATTATAAAAATATACAAGTATATATTTTTTCGATTTTAACATTCATAACATAATTTGAGTTTTAAAAACACCCACGGGTGTTTAATTTAATAATTTAAATTTCAAACTGCAGTTTGAAATTTAAATTATTAAATTTATTTTTTATTTGCCTATATTTTTACTAGTTTAAATTTTATTATTATTTCACCGGTTTATTTTATTTGTCTGACATTTATTAGAGTAGTTTTTTCAATTGCATGTTGGAAGCACAATGATATGCCCCACATGTTAATTTCTAAAATTCATATATGAAATTTTATTTTATTGATTCATTTTATTTGTTATGTATTTATTTGTTAAGAAATGCAATTAATGTCTAACAGCGATAAATTATATTTGAATTTCCTGAATCGCAAATAAATAATCTAAAATAAGTATTCCTAATTAAAAATTCTTATTATTATCACAAGTTGATAAATAAATTCTCAGGAAAGAATGCAGACAGCATCAGATTCGAAACACCGAAGAAAGTCTTCTTTGCACATTCATGCATGGGCAACGAAATGCATTATCGAAGTTACATGCATGTGATCAGCCAAAATGGATTACTTAAAGTTTCTAATTCTCCTTATAATAAATTTGTATACGCTTTCTGTTTGTTAATTATCGTAATACATATATATGTTATATCTATTAAACAAATGAAAATAGTAATTTATGCTAGTTTTTTTTTCAAATTTTTTATTCAACATTCATGATTTGTCAAATAAACTTATCTATCTGTTTTTATTTAAATTATTGGTTGGGTCGAAAACAAAGCTAATCATTATAAATCTAGAAACACATATATCAGATAGAGTTGCAACTATACTAGTGTATGGCATCGTGCCTTAAGGCAAATAGCTGGATCTTTCGTACCGTAATATTTGAGGAATATTAATATACATATATAAGTAACTTATATATGTTTACAGAAAAGTAAAAAAACAAACCTCAGTCAATCAAATTTAAAATGAATGGCGTTGTCTAATACCTACAAGAATTATATCAACTGAATTGCAAAGTTAAAATTATTAGAAGTATATAAGTGAGCTTTAAAACTTTAGCTACAATTAAAATTAAAATCCGAATTATTTACGATAATCAGAAAAAAAAAATCAAAAGCAATCGTTTCGTCAACGCAAGCAGAAACTTTTTTGAATCATTCAAATCAGATGCTTAGTTTTCTCAAAAACTGCAAATCTTCGCACATTTAGCTAGGCATCCCCGAAACGGCTACACATATCTTTGTCAAAAACTAATCATTACTTCTCCCCATCATTACGAATTGAATTTTTTTTTGGATCATTCAAATCGGATGCTCCGTTCTCTCAAAAACTCGATTTCTATTTTTTGCACTCTTTGCTCCGTGCCTCCGTGAAGGCTGGACCTGTCTTCGCCAAAAACTGATCAGCACATATCCCTATCAATAGGAATCGAATGTTTTTTGAATCATTCCAATCGGTTAATCCGTGCGAAAACGCAGACGAATAAAAGCGGACACACAAAACACACTCACGCACACACACATCCATTTTTTCTGATTATGAGGTATGTCAAAATGTTTAGAAACCTTCAAATCGTGAAGAAATGCAAAAATTTTCATTAATTGGTTCATTACTATAACTACTAGAAGTTACCCTACTGGAAGTTAAAATTGATTGAGACATTTATATATATCTGAGAAAGCCAAATTGTATTTCGGTGAAACAAGTAATATTTGCTTGTTGGTTTTATGTTTTGCACAGTTTTTTTGTTGATATTCAAAAATCTATTATATTTAATTATATCTATGGAATCGTTCAAGTATTACGTAAGCAGATTTATTACAATTATTTACCCCCCATCCCCCTTGTCCGCAAAAGTAAGCAAAGCTCTTACACCCCACCCCAATGCTTACGTAAACATTTTGCAATTAATGTAAAAAAATAAAAATACTACCTATGACATAATTATCACCCAGACTCCCCTGCCTCCATGTCAACCCAAAATAAGCAAATCAACAACACTCCCGCCCGCCCCCCTAGAGTGCTTACGTAATACTTGAACGGCCCCTATTATTCATAATTTTTATACTTTGATTTTTATGAGTAATTGATTGCATGAAATCTTTAAGTGAATCGATTTCCAATTTCATTCAATTTAATATCAATATAATTTTTAGAAAGTCTTCCCTGCAAAAATATAGAAAATGAAATGTGTCCGAGTTTTTAATGTGTATTTTACACAGTACTCTATATGGGACATTGGACAGAAGTTATATTCTCGTGTTTTTAACTTCCATTTTTAATTTCCCATACGCTCAGTGACAGTCAGTAATCGCAAAAAAATTGAAAATGAAATTTTTTATATATTTATACGTTTTAAAGGTTTTTGAACATTTTGGAATGCTTTAGAAAAAATAAGTACAAATTTTGTTTACATTTCTATGTCTTCCGTACCAATGTTTGTCTTAATTATTATAACTAAATATCTTGTAATAATTCCAATTTTATTCTAATCTAATTTTGCGATAGCCATTCCAGAAAAAGTCGATTTTTTAACTTCCCGTAGGGTAAGTTATAGTAATCGCAAAAAAAATCGAAAATGAAAATTTTTATATATCTTTACGTTTCAGAGGTTTCTGAACATTTTGGCATACCTTAGAAAAAATGGATGTATGTGTGTGTGTGTGTGTGTGTGTGTGTGCGTGTGTGTATGTATGTGCGGATACAAATTTTCGTCGACGATTTCGGGAACACGGATCAACCAATTTGAATAATTCAAAAAACATTCGATTCGTATTGATAAGGAGACGTGCTGATTAGTTTTTGGCGAAGGCAGGTCTAGCCGTTCCGGAGATACGGGGCAAAAAGTGCCGAAAACGGTAACTCAGTTTTTAAGAGAACGGAGCGTCCGATTTGTATAGTTCAAAAAACATTTTACTTGTATTGACAAGGTAAAGAATTGATCAAATTTTCATAAAGGCAGGTCTAGTAGTTTCGGAGATCTAACGAAAAAAGTAAAAAAAAATGCCATTTGGCGGTCAAAAAATTATCATTAGACATATGCACATCAAATTTTCAGATATTTTATAGAGATTTTAACAATAAGCATAAATTTTGTTTATTTTCCTATGGGTTCCGTATCAATGTTTACCCGTTAGACAGCGACGCCGCGCTTACGCGCTTTATATTTTGTCTCTATGCAGTTAAAGCAGTACGATTGCTTTGAAAAACAAGTTCAGATCTTCCAAAATATGTCAAAATAAAGAAAACATTTTTTTTTTCAAAAAAAAAAATTAAAAAAAATTATTTTTTTTTTTAAAAATTTTTTTTTCAAAAAAAAGTAATTTTTTGTCCAATTTATAGTTTCTCAAAAATCTTATTTTTTTCGAAGTAAATTTTTTTCAAAAATATTAATCGTTTTTAAAAAAAATAATAATTTTTGGTACGGGAAGTTCCAGCAATTTGCCTTAAGGCACGATGCCCTAATTGCCTTAAGACAGAATTCCACTTACAGCTAGTTAGGGTATAATTTGACACAGTGCTCTATATGCAAACACAAAATCAAAGTTATTCTCCTGTGTTTCAATATTTTTTGTTTGATGCTCATGAAATTCCGATGAATTTACGCATATATAGAGTTTTCATCTCAGAGCACATATACCATCGTAAAGGTGATTACCGAGTGTGTTAGCCTATACCTCCACAATGAAATAATTTACTTATCTCTCAGTGCACGAGTATATCGAGTTGATCGGCGCGTTCGTTGTTCGTTGTCAAATAGTCCTGGCAGTCCCGCACAGACACCAAGGCGCATGCACGCGTCCCGCGCGAGAGCAGTCGGTTCAATCGCGTCCCAGAAGTTGTTCTACAGATCTGGGATAAAACGGGACACTCTCATACGGCGACCTGTACGAGAAACAGGGACGCCCGAAACCGCGTCGCGAACCGGGATTCCTCTCATAAGCTGCCTGAGCACCAGTAGCCATTATCGCTATAGTTCGTTCTAGTTTGGATGAAAACGCCTTTTTCGATCAAAATTTTCAATCTGCAAATCTCTCGAACGAATCTTTAGTAATGTTAACGGTTGCCGATAGTTCGAAAGTAGTTACACACGCGATGCTGCGCATTGTCAGTGGGAACGGTTTTATTATCGTGCGTCGTTAAACGGAGTGTTTTGGTTTTGTGTTTTGAAAATCTTTGTGTGAAGTTTTTGCGGTAAATTAAACAGTGTTTATTTAACAAAAAACATGTAACCAAATCTTGCTACACATTTTGTTAAAATCTTTTTGTCCCACCTTACATTTATGATTACACATCACTGTTTTTTATTCATTTGTTGTTTTATCTAATTCAATTCAATCTATATGCTATATTCGTTTTCTTTATACATAAATACAGAAGAAAAATTTATAATTTTTAATTGAAATTCTATTTTGAAATAATATGTCTAATTTGGCTTCAATATGCTTAAAATAGAGAATAAAATTAAATACGTTTTTTTCCTTTATTGAAAAAAAAAAGTAAATTCCAGTTGAAAATTGTAAGAATAACTTAAATTTGTTTTTAATTTTATTTTATTTTGTTTCTACGTTTATTCCATTTAAAACAAAATTAATTACCTTGCTACAAAACAATACAATACTATTACACGAAAAACAAACAATAATACTATTATTTTTGCAAACAACAAAAAATTATTTCAAAAATGATGCTTCAAATCTGTTTATGCCTACTTGAGTGAATGGAAACTACAAAACAATAATACTATTACACAAAAAACAAACAATAATACTATTATTTTTTGCAAACAAAAAAAATTATTCCAAAAATGATGCTTCAAATCTGTTTATGCCTACTTGAGTGAATGAAACTACAAAACAATAATACTATTACACAAAAAACAAACAATAATACTATTATTTTTTGCAAACAAACAAAAATTATTCCAAAAATGATGCTTTAAATCTGTTTATGCCTACTTGAGTGAATGGGTTTGGTGACCCTGTTTTATGGAGCACGATCACCTTTGTTTTGATATGTCCCTTGCGAATGACTCTTAACAGACGCCATAGTTGATTTCCAAGCATAGGGGTTGGACCAAAATTTAAAGAATTTATTTAAATTAAGTAAATAATTCATTTAAATTATTTAAAACTTACATGATTTGTTTCAAATAATAATTCTATTTTAAATACCATCATGCTATTTGTTTTATTCTTTAAAACTATAACTTTTATCCAATTCTTTCGTTAAAGTGTAAATGAGACAATAATAAGCATTGAAACTGTTTTTTATTATAAAATAAACAAATTTTTGTTACATTTTTTAATAAAAACAACGTCTTTTGGCTAAAACCTAAGTTTGAATAAAAAAAATTAAAAAAAGAAAATAAAATAGACATTAAATATAATTGTTTTACATCTATTTCTATTTCAAGCTTGCTATTTTTGATGATGTCTCACTTATTTTCGTCAGTCTTTCACAATCTTTTGTAATATTTAGATTTGCAATCAGTTCGAATGTATATACTATAATATACATTTCCTTGAATAGCGAAGTTAACTTAATTCAGACTGTTAGATTTTGGCAAAACTCCAAGTTTATAGAATCATACAATTATGCGATAAATATCAAGTAGAATGAAGAAATCGACTAACAGGGTATATACTCGGAAAATAATTTTAGATCTAAGAATGAGATCCACAACTTGATATCAAAAATCTTTTTCTTTTCAAACGTTTCGACGTAAAATTTTATATGTCTTCAGTTTTAGTTTAATAGAGTAAACACAATTAATGCTTATTTACGAATAGTAATTAAAGTAAATAATTTTATATTATGTTATGAAATTTAGTGCTCCAAGAAAGGACTATAGTCCAACATATTGCAAATTATTGCAGAGATCTCATGAGACCTCTGTAACTCTCCCTATGTAAATCCTGCTACCCTATATTTTATAAAAACGTTTTTAAATTATATTCACATTTATTTCTGAGAGAACTGTCAGGTCTGATGAGTGGACATCGCTACAAAGATTTGTAATGTGAATATTACGTCTGAAAATTGATAGACAATTTTATTTGTCATATTTCAATATAGTTTAAAATTAATTAAAATTCAAAGTTGATGTTAGATTCTAAACTTCCTCCTTTTGGCGAGAAAAACTATTTCAACTATATACAAACGGTGTATGCAAATATTTAACTAGCTAAAGCAGAACGATAAATATTTACGATCGTTTTTAGCGAACTATAACTAGTATTTAAATAGTGGCTAGAACAAGAATCGCAAAATGTGTTAAGTGATACTAAGCAAAATTTAAAATGATACGCAAATATCCTAAATAAATTTATTTTAAACTATTGATAAATGTAATGATTACTGATTACTTACGCAATTGATTTTCAATTGAATGTTTTATTATGTTTAAAAGAAAGTTTTCTGCGCAAAAAACAGCTTCCTGAAATTCTCAAACATATATGATATACATATAGATATATATGTATGCAAATAATATAAAAAATTAGTTAAGTTATTTATTATAGTGGAAATTATCAAAAATATATCTCACATACGTAAACTTCTACCCCCTCCGTGAGAATGGATACCCCAAGCCATAAACAGATTTATAGCATTATTTTATCTAAACAAAATATTCTATACGACCAATATTTTTTCATAATGTCATTTATCAGTTAAAGCATTTAATACAACTACAAAAAAGTGATTTCATATAAATAAACTGCTAGAATATTATAAATCAACAAAATGCCAAATCAACCAGAAGTAAAAGTGGCGACAGTGGATGTAGAATCTGGTGATAATATGGCGACACTTCCAGTTTCGCGCCAGCATGGTAATACTGGTACCGATTCTGCTGCAGAAAAAAATAATGCAGCAAACAAAGAAATGGAGTTGAAAAATGTACAGCCAAAACCAGCTCAGAGGTATATGAGTTAGATGAATAATGTATAATGAATATATGCTGCAAGTCAAATGAACTTGTTTGATTAATCTGGAGCAAAATTATTGAATTTTGTCTTAATAATATATGAGTAATTTATATTTTTATAATTACATCTGCTATCGCTTTTGAACTAGGGATGTTAGTAAAAGATAGAGGTGTTAATAAAACTGCATATCAAACATAATTTCAAAGCAAAATTGATTTAAAAATTCTGATTCTGAGTATGTTACACGAAATTTTCTTAGCGTATCCAATGAGCATTGTAAGAATTGCTTTATTTAAGTTAAACAAATGAAGAGTGAATAACTAAAATTTGAAATTTTAAATTTATAAATGTGATTACTTGATATCCAACTGTTTAAAGCTATCGCATAAACTTTTCTATAGTTATCTCTTTAGCAGAATACTGTGCTAGATAATTAGAAATTAGATAATTAAAACAAATAATCTTAATTTTGAATAATATGTAATTTATACAAAAACAATTAAAACTCGATTTGCATAAAACTTTACTGGTTAATTTTTAATTTATTGCACAATTTTAAGCATTATAATTGAATTTTTATCAACTCAAACTAGAAATGTTAATCTATAATAGATACTTTCCCATTGAAATAAAAATCTGTTATAAATATTGTTTACAAAAATATCTGAAATGTAATGCCATATTGCTTTATTTTTCCTTGATCACATGGCTGACTTGCCACATCATTCCCTGTTATATTTTAATAAACGATGAAATTGTTAATGTATATTTATTCAATTGAAAAGAGTTAGTTATAAATTAAAAAATGTTCATTTAAAATTTCAATCAAGTAAAAAATATATTAAAAAATATTGATTGAAAAAATGTCATTGTCTTATTTTTCTCTGATTTCATGGCTGACTTGATCGCCACAAATATAAAACTAGGTAAAGAGTTTTAAATTCAAGTCCATTTTTGTGTCTTTCTTGAATGTTTTTTTTTCGCAGAGTAATAATACTAATGACTATAATATTATGTTCATTTGGGGGTTAAAAATATATACCGCATATAACTATAAAATTCCCAACTATAAAATTCTGATACATCGATCATACAATTTTTCATATCTCTAGAACATTATCAACATATTGAATTCCCCGACATGGGAATGATTTTTTATTGTTTTCAAACTTTTGGAAATTTTCAATCAATATTAAAGTTTAAACACAATTGATGTTAGACATATAATATTTATCCATTCCAACAATTTTCACTTAACTTTTACATTAGGCAAATGCATGGTAGGGCCTCAACATGTATCGATGTCATAAAGTGTCGATAGTATTGTACTATAACATATGATATGATATACGTTACTCTACGTAATATTTACTATTTCTGTTTTACGAGATGTTTTACGACCGCATGGGTTATGGCCAAAAATAGCTAAAACATTGGCATTCTTGAAACATTTATCAAACACACATGGCAGTTGGTAAACAATATGAAATAAAATAATATACGCAGTAAATCATCACAATTTTTGTCATTTTTGGTATTTTATGTTTTTTTTACACTCTAAAAATATTTCAAGAAAGCTTATTATATCCCTAGTCATATAGATATGTTATATGAATAGATTTCAGATAAAGTTAATAAAAAAAGCTCATTTTAGGAAAGTATTACTTTTAGGAAAGTGTTTGAAACACTAGATGTGTTTTAATATAGTTTATAGTATATTCTTCAATTTCTTTATTTAATGTGAAAAAAATGCAATTATACTTGTATTTTCAAAAATTTTTGCATTATAAACTTATGACTTATAAATTATTATCATTAATTAATCAATTAACCCTGGTCAATCAAATTAAATCAATCAAAAATGTTATAGTTGATCCGATAATAAAAGTTTCACAAAAATGAAGTTTATCAAATTGCAAAATTGCAAATAAGGAAATTAAAAGCAGTTTTATTGTTTTTAAGCAATTTGAATAATTAGTATCAGTAGAAAAAATTATTGGGAATTTTCAATACAATTGCAAACATATTGCAAATATTATATTTGAAAAATATTTATTTTTTGTATGATTATAATATTTGTTTTCTATATTTCTTCATGTAACAAGGAAATCTATGCTCGTTTTTATATTTTAAGCATCTAATATTTAAATATTTGAAAATGAAAGGATAACATTTGGTTCAATGTTATTTTTCTTTGATTTGAATTTGTACTACAAACAAGTATTTTGAATATAACATTTCTCTATAATGAAATAATAAATAATTTTAATTGCCATAGTTAATTAAATCAATGGAACTACAATTAAAACACTTTGCATCGTTATGCAATAATTTTCCTGTTTACGGTTTAATTCAATATAATAAAATTTATGTCATAAAAATGCATATTTTTATTTAAATAATTGTAGAATGCACGTGTATAAGAAAGTATATCACTGTCCGTCTTTTATGGGATTATTTCTTTATGATCATTTGAATAAAACTTAAATAAAAGAAATAATACCGGAAGAATATACATACATAATAAAGAATGAAATACTACATAGATATGAGAGATGCTTGGAATTAATTTTAAAGATTTTTAAATAACTATACACATAAACTTTTTTTATCATATTCAAATGTCATTTCTTCGAACGCATCGTTGTAGATACAAACAAAAATTTAAAATAATCTTTGTTTTTTATTTTTTCATTTCTGCATTTAAATCTTGTTTATTATTGAAGATTAGATAGTTGAAAATCAATAATAGAGCAAGTATAAATATGCAAAACAACGATCTGTTATTGTCAACACGAAATAAAATGATTAAAGGATTTAATTAAATTTTTTTGATATCATAAATAATTGAGCAGATAATTATGCATACTACTAATGAAGCTTTTGAGAAGAATTTGAAAATAAGCAAGTCATAAATTTTAAGAACAATAAATTAAGGAATTTGAATTTTCATATTTATTTATTCATATTCATCTATTCATATATTAGAAAAAATGTGTTTAAAATTTTGCAAGTTTTGCAAGGTTTTGCTTCTTATGTATATATAATTAACAATATTACATAATTATGAAATTGCTTTTTCATGTATTTATTAAAAGCTTTTCAGCTTATTTTTCTACTGACAAAATACTTTTTCATGAATAACATGAATTCCAAATAATTAATTATTTAACTTAATTGCTAAAGCCATTTATACTTTATTTGTCTATGGCTAAAACTTACTGCCTACGTGTTGCGTGAAAATTTCTAAAATGATTTGGTAGATTGCCATGACTCTTAAATAGTAATTAGTCGTCCAATTCTTCGATATTTTTCAATCTCAAAAATTTAATTCTTTTTTATTAACTCTTATTTTATATATTTTAAAAGTTTAAATCGACTAAAATAAAATGACATGTGTCAATTATACAAAACTTTTTTTTCAAATAAAAGAGTGAAATAATTTATATAATCAATTTATATTGTTTAATAATTTATATAATTTTGCACATACTTTCATAGACATTTGAATTTTTTTAGAAAAATTTATAATCTAAAAAAAAATTACACGTTTATATATCCTGATTTTTTTGGCATTCTGGATCCTTTTAGAATCTTTAAGTATATATTTTGAATATAAATATATATTTTATCAAAGGTTCTCAGATTGTACTATTTTTTTTTAATTTAGCACCAAAGTCTGTTGTAATTAAAGCACATTAAGGCATTGAAAAATTACTATATGCGCTCAAAGCAACGGGATGCGTTTTGAATGTTCCTCGCAAAAGTATATTTAAATCGCACATAATAATAGTATTTTTAATTTACTAATGATTACTAATATTTTATTTACAGAACCTCTTTATTCATCGTGATGAGTTTCGTGTATGCGATGCTGTTGCTGGTGGTTTGTGTGGCGTATGTGATAAGTGATGTGAGTACCCATCGGTTGCCCACTTTGTACTATGAAAGCTTTTTCACTTATCTCTATGGGGCCAGTATATTGTTCCTGCTTTATGTCTTCTGCTTCCTGTTACAAGGTACGAAAAAACTAAATCAGATTTAAAATGGTGTTATATACAATTTGACCTAAATTTAAGGTGACCATATTTTTTTTAATCGAAACCGGGGCGGCAATTTTAAGTTATGCTAATCCGGAACACGGGGGGAGGGTTGGCTTTAAAATATCTAATACTATTTAAGGATACACTAAAAATCAGTTATTTATATGAATCAACTTTTTTTAATTAGTATTGCGGTTTTTTAGTAAGAACTTTATTATTCAATTAAAAATAATATCCTTTTAGCTCTTTTATTTCTTTGTTTTTCTCGCTTTTGAGTCTTGTATAAAATTCTATGCATTTTTTTCTTAATTATTTTGAAAGAATTAGCTATTGTTCGTTTATTTTTATTTACCTATTACTTTTTTTAAAAAACGGGACAATCCGGGACAAAAAATCAATAAT
>NW_020539399.1:0-13443 GCF_003426905.1 Ctenocephalides felis
TTTAACTTGGTTGGCTTTGCTCAAGTGTGAGCCTTGGCTGCTAGACGATGATTGTAGTTGTGGTTGCGTGCTGGCCATCCTTTAGGCGTTGTGGTTCCGGTCAGATATTCCTAGAATCCTGGTAAGCTATTCCCCCTTTGTTTACAAACTCAAAACACGTAGCAGCTAGTAAACATAAACTTACATATACACGGGTCTGATAAAAAAAATACATTAACATCCTTAATACAAGAAAAACGAAAACAAAATCCTTCAGTAACACAAAAATTACAATACAAAAATAAGTCCGTTTGCTTAAGACTATCTTAACCTATTTCGTTCTCAAAGAAACCGTGTTGGGAAAAACTGTACTCAGCAAATTCAGAAAAAAAAAAAAAAACAAGACTAGACTCAGAAAAAAAAGTAGTTATATAACACAGACTAACAAAAGACAAAAACTTAATAAAAAAAATATTCGAAGTACAATCGTTTTTCGTACAATTTTTTCGTAACACGTTTCCTTGAAACGCAATCTTATCCTATGTGCGTGTGCTGTCACCTATTTCTTGGTTGTAGTATTAGAATTAATGGAATAACCGTAACCCGAATTATAAATCAGTTCGCCAGAAATCATGAACCCGATGATATGGACAATCTTTTACTGTGTAACGCGCGGAAAAACTTTGACAAGAAAAAAAAAAAACGAAACTAATATGACAATAAACAAGAAACAAAAATACTCCTCAATTTACAAAATACAATTATTAAATAACTAGTTTACTTTTACGGACGCGACGTTTACTGTAATTCAGCCTCTACTGGTGTGTGATTGCCCCCAAATACAAGACCACAGATGGGGGCTAGGATCTAGTTTCCTTCATTGCTCCCCCCGCAGAGCCCCATACCAATAATAATATCTCTAGACCGACCGTCTATGCCCACCCAAAAACAAATGGCACTTACACTTAACACCTATGTAAGCGTGACACACCTGGGGTTCCTCAGCCCGGCACAAAAGTACCCCAAATTGCCCCCTTGACGGGAGATGGCGTGCTGCGACCTATGTCGCCATCCCGGTCTTCGCTGAAGGTACCTTCACAAACATATTCCATAATAATCCATAATACATAATAATTCACATAATAATTCGACGGCTGCGGGGTTGATTAAGGGCGGTTTCCCCGATTGAAACCGTACGCGTCCATCGATTCGGACATCTCAATGGTCCTCGCTCGTGGACTACTGGGCCCAGCTTTCAACTCATATATATAACCGTAAAACAAAAACGTAAATCCGATATGGCGTCCCGATATAAGCCTGCAGACTTATATTTATACTATCTATATGTCAACTATTCTCCACAAACGAAAATCCCAATATAACTTCTTAAATGTCTCTTAAACTCTAACACTTAATTTTACGACTTATCTAAGGGGGGGGAATCTTAAAATTAAACCTATTACTATAATTATGTTTAATTATTTACATATGTACATCTATATATAAGTTCTTATCTATATTAAAAAAACGAAGAGAAAAGTGAAAGAAATATTTTTTCCTTTCTTTCTTCTTTTATTCCACTAACGTGGACCGTGTCGTATTTGTAATTATTTCTAACTTTACGCTCAATCTTATAATTAAGTCTGTTAAAAATTTATCAACTATTTTATAAGGCCCGTGCATGGATGTTGTGGTTAGTCTGATTGGCCTTATCTACGAACTTCGGTGTTCCCTAACACCCACTGGCCTACTATAAAATTTGGCATTTTTGTGGAGCTCTCACGATATTTGTAGTACTCGTTCGCGACTCGAGTCAAACTTTTTACCGCGAGTGCCCTATCGCATGCCTCGGCCCTCCACGACTTAGCGCTACGTCGCTCGGCAGCCGGGCTGTCTACGGGCTATTCTTATAAAAAAAGTAAAAATAAAGAAAAAAAAATATTAAAATAAATAATTAAAAAAAGATGGTAAAGGCTACGACGCGATCCATAATTTTATAAATCTATTTAAATAAATATAATTAACCTCAATTCCAAATATCAACTTCACCCTATCTGAAAAATACCCATTCTCGCTTCTTTCGATTACTACTTTCTTCATTATTTTATTTGCCATATCGGATCCCTTAATCTGGATTGGGCGGTCAAAAACACGAGCCAATAACTATTGACGAGACAGAATTAAAGTATTTTCAATAAAAATAAAATCGTAATATGTCCATATAAAAGGGCGTCGAAAATTAAACAAAACGCCGACGGTATAGACGCGGTAATACACTACAAACGTTTGTTTGGTTTGATTTACGGTAACATTATCAGTGAACAAAAAAACATACGACGAAAATAATACATAAACGATTTGGGCACCTTAACATATTCAACATTTCAACTAACAATTGCCCTCAATACTCTCATTACCTTGTTCACGCCTTGTAACATAGGCCATAAACTCTATCCGTAAACCAAACCAAACCTTTCGCGAAGCACGGCAAAACAAACACAACGACACAAATATATAAAATATAAAAAAAAAACGAAATTCTAGTATATTAAAAATGGCGAACAAAGCGGATAATGCAATAATGAAAAGTAAGATAAAAAAAAGTAAAAGTAACGAAGTTACGCGTATGATATAAAATTAATTTATTAAGAAATAGTAAAATATTAAAAATAGTAAAATGCAACATAAAACTTAGTATAAAAAAAAGAAATTAGTATGATCAACGAAAGAATATAGTTCTTAAAAAGCGAAAAAAAAAAACGAGAGCGAAAAAATACCTTTAGCCGTTCACGTATCATTCCGAACAATACATGAACGTTCATCTAATTGCCGAACTACAAATACGTATATTGCAAATCCGGGTTCTACCTTTGCAATTGTCTCTGTGTTCGTAGAAATACGACTTTTCGAAGGGAAATGTCACCTGCCCACCCGCTCTATTTAACCAAGGTTTTCTAGGCCTTTGGTTTCCAAGCCACATAATCGTCGGTCGAACTGATCGCCTTAGCTGCCATTATGAATTATGGTGAAAAGTCGTATCCTATTATTAATTAATAAATAAGATCAATTAGATGAAGCCACGAATTGAGCACTAAGCAATGACGTTCCGGCGGGAATGAGAACGCCATTAATACGCGTAAGGAAAAAAAAAAACGAAAGAAAAAAAAAAATAGAAAAGTACAATATTAAAATCGATAAAACTAAATTCATTATTGCATCACCCTACTGAAAAAACACGAAAATACACGACATTAAAATATTAAAAAAACGAAATAACGATAAAAAACATACTAATACTACAAACCAATTACATAATACAAATGTATTACACAACCCTCCAGCTGGTCAGATACAATTAGCATGTCTATGATGTAACGATTAAGAGAAAAAAAATTACAATAAACTCGAAAATAACATTAACATCTTGGTTCGGCACTTTCTGCCTGCTAATACATTTTTTTTTTAAAACTCTTTGCGTTCTCTACGCAATTTTTTTCCACATACGCGGCCTTTGCGCCCCTTGTTACCGCGCGTTTCCTCGAAAATTCACTTCATTTTCAAATCATAGACATGCTAGCTACTATTCCCTCCGTGAACAACAATAAAAACAAACATACTCCATTTTTAAAAATATTTGCTAACTCTTTGGTTAATTCTCGACGATACAAAACTCAATTAATTTCACTTTCAATGATAAAAAAAACAAAACTTATGCCAATGTTGCATTATAAAACCCATATTTAAATTATATAAAACAAAACTAATCCTAATTATCCTAAACCTATCAAAATCCTAACTAAAATGTTACTAACTTATTAAGAAAGTACAAATAACAAGAGAAAAAAAATCAATCTTTACTAGCCTAATAACTTATGTAATATTTAAATAATCCAATACCTAATAAAATCTTAACTAAAAATATGAAAATTGTTGTTAACTTATTGAGAAAATACAAACTAAAAAAAAATAATATAAAACGTCTCAATATTACTGGCATAATAATTATGTATCTATACCTATCATGTTCTAATCTAAGTAATTCTGTCTCATTCGCAAATCATCTCGAAAAAAAGATGTAATTACAGGGTTCATCAAACTTCGCGAACGAGATTAACAAAGACAAACAAAACGACAATAAAAAAAAAAATAAAAACAACTCAATACTATTTGCGTTTATCTGTACTACTTAATTATATTTATATTATTTAGTATAAAAAAAAGAATATGCGAAAAGTGAAAGTTTTTTTTTTTGAATATGGATTATTTCAAGTATGCGACTGGCGCCGCAAACTGTGCAAAAAAACTTAACGGTTCTGTCGCGTTGTGTACGGCACTACGGCACCCCGTCGATAGGGTCAAAAATTGTCAAGTGCTGAGGCATAACAGAGACGTTGGGATTGTCAAAAAAACACAATATATTTAAGATCTGTATATAAACATGTCAATGAAAAAAAATACTAGGGATTACTGAAACATAATATTTGCCTATTAACTGTTTTCGAAGACAGAAAAAAAAAACGATTTGTGTGTGGCATAGGGTCAAGTGTACGGAACTTGAGATTTACGAAGAAAACGAAATATATTTTGAGGGGCAATGTGTTTCAAATCTTTCGAACTAGCCTATCAAAACAAAATACTTGAATACGACGATTTATAAGTGGCTTTACAGAAATTGAAATTGATATGAATGTTTGACCGAGTTTTTTTTATATATATACCCAGGGGGAACAAAATGGAACGAACGCAACAATTAAAATAAATCCAAATTTTAAAATAAAATTAACTACATTTTTTGTAATATTATATTCAAAGAAAAGAAAAAAAATAGAATGCACACACACAACAATTAAATTAAATCTGATTTTAAATAAAAATAATACTTTAATATTTTTTGTAATATATAGACTAAATAGGTTAAATAAATATAAGTTTAATAATTTTTAAGTAAGTTACGTAACTTTAAATTCAATAATTTTATATACTTTTTAGAACTAAACTTAACAAATATTAGGTAACAATTATAATATTGACGCAAACCGCAGCCAAAACAATAGATTTGGTTAAATAAAATTAAACTAGATTATTACATATTCCATACTCAAAACATTAAACAAATAAAAATCTATATTTTCAACGTAGTAACATTCTACTAAAATTAAAACTACGTCACCGAGAAAAGTACACAATAGAAATGAAAATACACAGATAAACGCAAGTAGTGATACACATAGACAAAACATTTATAATTACCACGTTATTTACGCAATATTCACATTTTAAAATTTACTAAATTTACCGAAAAACGTACTATAACAAAAAGACATCTATCAAGAAAATTAACGTACTTATACACGTAACTAGTGGGAGCGACTCGCTTAACTTTTAATAAAAATAATTAATTATTAAAATTATTAAAAAATTGTGAGGGGGTTTATGGGGTATCGAATGCGTTTTCACCATTGTGACGGATTAAAAAGGGTTGATGCTCCCCTGTCTTAGGGTATATGCAACGACTTCCATTATTACATCTAGCGTTGCATCCCCAACGAAAGGGTTACACCAACTCCTTAACCCGACTTCTATAACCACCCTGTAATTACCTGTGGAAAAGCCAGCTAACTACGCGAATGAAACAGAATGTACTTTTAACTTATTTAATTATTACTAATTATTACAGGTGTCACGGCATGACAATACCTACGTACTGTCATGCCCTTTGCCTAAAACCTAGCGTACTCATAAATCTTTATTAATTACTAACGTAAAACGGTATCAACGGAGTAACGATAACGACGGAACGGAGGACGGAGGGAATAGCTTTTAAAACAATAATACATCTGACCTTTGCTGGAACGGGTTCTCCTCTCCTGGCACAACACACACACCACTATACACAACGCGGGTCCAGCGCCTGGCGCTTGGACCCACTGACCTCTTCAGAGGATGATACAATTCTTAATGCTATTTTTCAACCCCAGACTGGACCTTATATTGGCATCCCTATTGGGCGTGGTGGGGGAGCGTCATTGCACTGGTGGTTATGCAACCCTTTTGACGACAATACCGATTGTCGTTACAATACTTTGAATCTATGACTGTATAAAATAAGTAGTTGTATGTGGCATTTAACATTAAGGCAAGTTGCATGAACTTCCCGAAGTGAGGAAATAATATACTCAATAAGAATTTAGAAGCTATTTAAATAACATTTTCTACTGCTTATTTTGAAAATAATTTTTGCTTTTTATCCAAATTATTCTCTCTTTGTTACACATGTATGTTTCATTAAATTTAATTTTTATTGTTAACGTTTTTAGCATAATACGTGTGTAATATTCTTACGTTAACAAAGAAATAAAATGTAGTAATAATATTTTTCAATCGCCACGGTTAGTAGTAGGATTTACATATTTTAATCACTATTATGAATTCATTATCGATTCGCTTTGAATTCCAATATGAAACTTTCATGTATTTCTTAAACGTCATATAGCCAATAGTTTTTTATTTCAAAATTTACAAACAGCCGAAATATAAAAATGATTAGAAATGCTCAGAAAAATTAAAAGTCTAAAATAATAAAGAATAATAACATATTGAATAAGCTCAAAGAATGGAGCACGGAGTTCACGATAAAAAGTTGAAATTTTATAAACTTTTCAATTGGTAATCATAAAGGAGCCAAACCTTTGTGAAAAAGTTACCTAGTCGTGCATGGCATCGTGCTTTAAGACAAATTGCTGGAACTTTCCGTACAATTCGAGGAATGAAAATGATCAACAATATCAATAGTTTTAAATAATTTGAAATGGATTATTTATTATAAATACATACTGTAAATTTATAAGTGCTTCTTAGTTTGGGTGATGAGCGTATTCTATGATTGTATTTGGTATTTAATTTAATTATTTATTTCAGAATTTTGATAATTGTTTAATAGTTTCAAAGTTTTTGGAATTTTTGAAAAAAATCGATTTTTAAAATTTTTTTGAGAACTTAGAAATTTTTGAAATTATCGGCTTTTTATGAAAGTTTCGAAATATTTTCAAATTTTTGTAAGATATTGTTTTTTTTATAAATTTTGATATTTTTCGAAATTCAGATTTTTTTTTTGAAAATGTTGAAAAATTTCGAAAATTTGAGTTTTTTGAAGCTTGAATTTTTTTTTTGAAAATTTTGAATTTTTTTTTTTGAAAATTTTCAAACCTACGAAATTTTTTATAAACGCATTTTTTGCACTCAATACGCATCGAATTTTTTTAAATTATTCAAATCGTCGACGAAAATTTGTATCCGCACACACACACACAAACATGCATGGGATGCATAAAGGCATTTCCTTCGCTATACAAAAAAATAAACACACATACATACATACATCCATTTTTTTCTAAGGTATGCCAAAATATTTAGAAATTTTTGAAACCTAAAAATTAAAAAAAAAAATTCATTTTCGATTTTTTGCTATTACTATAACTTACTCTACGGGAAGTTAATAAGGAATGAATGAAAAGCGCAGTTATAATACATAGGCACTTGCAATGACTATTAATATGCCAATCAACGTCGGGTCAGTTTATATATATATATATATATATATATATATATATATATGCGGATGGTCCCGAAAATAATTGATCCTTTGACAGAAACCCAATCAGGTTCTATTGCACGCTTGAAGTATTCCTTTGTTGATCCATTCTCACATTCATTTACGCATGCATATAAATACATACATACACACATACACACTTATACATATAAATATCATATATATATATATATATATATATATATATGTATGTGTGTGTATGTATATAAGCATGTGTGTATATATTTGATCTCTTTAACAGACGTCTGTTGCAGTTGCCTTGGCGAGTCCTTTTATATAGCATACGATTTTACAATATAATTCTAAGGTAATTATTTTTTTGTTCTAAATACTCAAATCTAGCGATATTTATTAAGTACTATTTGTACTTTTTCTACATGAAGTTATTGATAATTTATACATATGTATAAATACTTAAATATTTTTGCAGAACGTGATGTCGAAACGTACGGCATAAAGATTTACTTAAAATCTTGGATATTTTGTGACTCTTAGACATCGCTATCGCAAGATAAACTGCCACTGGTTTTGAGCTATGTTGTTTAATTTGTGATACCTTAATATAATTTTTAAGAACACAAAAAATCCAAAACAAAAATGTTTACATATCTTTACGTTTCAAAGGTTTCCGAACATTCTGGCACACCTTAGAAAAAATAGATGTGTGTTCGTTCATATAATAATTTTTGTCAACTATTTTGGGAACACGAATTAACCGATTGGGATAATTTTAAACATTCTATTCGTATTGATGGGGATACGTGCTGACTAGTTTTGGGCAAAGGCAGGTCACACTTTCATATCTTCAACGAAAGATATGAATTTTTCCTACGGTTGCACGTAACTTGTATATATACATATACATATTTATATATATATATATATATACAGAGATATATTTATATATATATATATATATATAAATAATTATATATATAATTATATAACTAAGAAATAAGAAATTAAACTTACTCTACTATGAATATCAACAGCAACTTCTTGTTGCAAACAGGGTTCGGTAAACCCACCTTCTTGCGTCACTCCAAATCCTGTCACTACTCCATATGGAGGCAATTGACCACCTGAATTTCAACATTATTAAAATACGTCTCAATTATTCCTTTACATTATATTTATTCATATTTGCTCAAATTTATCAACACATTTTACTTTTTTTTTAAGTACAACTTTTAAATTTATAGTTCATCTCTAATTCATTGTCTTTTTTCTAGAAAACTTTAGAAAATTGCGCTATTACTTTTGACTGAGGTCTTAGAAATGTAATTTGCGATTACAGATCTAAGGTGTAAATGAACAAAAATAATATAAATTGACCACAATAAATCAAAGTGGTCACAGGATCAATCGCTTGTCGTTTTGGCTGGATGTTGAATTCTGGGACGTCGTGCACATATACACGACACTACACACACACATATATATATATATATATATATGTATATATATATATATATATATATATATATATATATATGGGGAGAGGGAATAGTGGTAATGGGATGAAGGGTAAGGCAATCGTTTGTGGTGGCTCTCACATCATGGACCTGCCTTCGGGCAGACTACCATTAATTATTATATATATATATATATATATATATATATACATATACTCGTATATATAAATATATATATATATATATATATATATATATATAAAATGTATGAAAATGTACTTTTTGGCATATTTTTCTCAAACACGGTTCTGAAAGATCTCAAATATACTCGTTCGTATTTATAAAACATTTTCTAAGTTATATTACTTTTTATTTATGCTATTTTATGTTATAGGTTCGGGGTTAAAAAAGTCCACCACCGATGTGTCAAAAACCAGTAAAGTTAAGCATTGTTTAACAATATTTGAAAGTAGAGGGAAAAAGATGTATAACCAGCTATAGCCTTGATTCTTATGATTTTGCAATTGGGAGATAAACGGTAATCTTTGGAAATCCATAATAAAAGTATTTTCTTCCATTGGTAGTTTTTTAGCATTAGTTAAAAATGCAATCATTTTGTAAAATACCTTGGAAATTAAAATAAGACATTAAACCTGTTTGCCACTTGGCCGTTCAAAGTTACTCCGCCTATAGGGTAAAAAGGTCTAGATAACAAATTTAAGACATCAAAAAAGCACATTACTACATCGATGAAGTAGCTGGCAGTTTCACTGAACGTAGTCAGATAATTGTTCGTTTGCAATGTGTTCTTTGTTGTGATGTAATTGTTTTCGTTTTTACAATATAGTTTACATTTGCTCAAAGAAAAAATTGGACCCTTGTGCCTCGCCCTGCTCTACATATATACTTTTCATTAAATTTATTTTAATTCATTGAATGTTACTTAAAACTTTTCAAAAAGCAGGTCAAAGAAGAAATACTTAAATAATTTTTATCTCTTCTCGCAGAAATTTGAACATTTTTTTTAGGCTCAGTAGTATTATTTACGATTATACACAAAATCCAGAATCCAAAAAGAATCTGAAAAATTTGAAACGTAATTAATAAGTCGAAAGACCAAAAAAGACTTGGATTGGATTATATACCATGTTTTCTATAGAGTGTTTAAAACTTCCAGTTTGATTGTATTGACAAAATATAGACAAACTAATGGGGTTTATTGTTTTTATAATAGCATTGTATATAGCATTCAAACCTTATACACTAAAAATAAGAGTATTAACACTTTCCACTCGGGAGTCCGACTGCTCGACGGTGCGCTGCGCTCGGTATATTATAGTGCTACACATATCTCTCAACTCGGAATTTTTTTTGTATCGAATTTTAAAATGAACTCAATAGTGAATTAATTTTAGAAATATGACAAAAACTCACATGTTGTAAGTTTAGTTCGCGACCACACGATTTGCCGCCGGAGTGGCGGCATCCGAGTGGAACGGTAAAACGTATCATGCCGTCGGAAAGGCGGCATCCGAGCGCAAGGGTAAAATGACCATGCCAACGGAGCGGCGGCATCCGAGTCGAAAGGGTTAATTTTTTTAATTCTCTAGAAATTGTTTAGAATATACCTTACTTAGCAAAACAACGTTGTCGTGTCAGCTAGTATATATATATACGATATATATATATATATATATTACGTACGTAAGTACTGTGTCAAGCATTGCAAGGAATAGGTGGTGTTTTTTGTATATCAAAAATTAAATGAAATTTAAATAAGTTATTAAAGAATGTGTAGTATATAAGTAACTGTTTTTGAAATTACACTGAAGATGAGACACACCATAGTCTCGAAACGTCTGTAATCATAAAATAAAGTTGTGTTAAACAAATCTGAGTGCTGTTTTGTTCATATTAAACAATTAATATTCGTTCCACTCATATCATAAAATTCTATATATATATATATATATATATATATATATATATATATATATATATATAAAATAATTATCACAAATATAATATAATTTTGTGATATGAGTGGAACGAATATTAAATGTTCAAACATTTACACATGAATATACTAATAATTTCTACATGAATCACAATCTATTTCATAAAAAAGCTAATCGTTTGCTAGTGTTTAGAGATGGCTATTTGGAGGCAATGTTTGTCGTTTTTAGTTGCCATTATATTTGTACATACTAATTAGCATTTTTAGCTTATGATTTTTCATATAAACATGTAAACTGTATTTACAAGTAAAAAATTATATCACTACAGCTCGGTATCAGAAAGCGGGTTTTGACTTTATATAAGATGTAATCTCGAAACGTTAATTGTTGATTCTGTAGTTTATTTTAGTTGATCAAACTTTATAAAGTTAGTGAAGCAAGTTCGTGTAATTGCATCAATGATTATAATTAACAGTTTGTTATAAACCTCACCTTTTGGAGGAAGGCAGATCGGTTCATAATTAACATCCTCCTTGAGCGTCATAATAGCGATGTCGAACCATGGATCTTCCTTGGCGTATTGTCCATGTACCTTCACTGATTCCACCTGGTGAATTGTCCGGTGGGGATCATTCGGAATGCAATTATCGTAAATCCCGAAAGAAACTTGATAAACATTTGCCAAGTTTGTTTTTATCCTATAAGTATAGTGGTGCTATATAGGTATTTGATCACAATCTATTTTATGTTGGTAAGAAAATCACTTAAAGCTTGGAAACATATATATTCATAGCAATCAGGACGTAAGAGTGCTATGAACTGCTGTGATATTTCTTAACTACGTGGCTTTAAGTCAATTTAACAATTAGCCTAACTCTATTGGATATATATTTTATTACTAGATGACGGACGTTGTCCCGACAGACGTTGTCCTGTACCCATGTCTACACTAATTTTTTAATATAATATACTTATATTTACCGTTTACCTAAAAATAATAATTATGGTTTTCTAAATAACTCTCCACGCCAAAATGCATATACATTTATAATATGACTGATTTTAATGTAGAACTGCTTTAAATAAAATGATGAGTCTCAATTCCCACACTATATTGGAAATTGAAGTCTTTTAAACGGTATAACATAACCATAACCAAAACATAACACTGGTACTTTATGTTGGATTAAATTAATTTAATTTTTTATTATTTAAGATATCCAAAATTGCATCTTAAACTTCTCCTAATCGATATCGTGAGAGCTGAATTGTATGTATTCATCTTTATAAAGATGAAGTGCATGTCAGATTGAATTTTACGGTTTATTAAATTGCATGAAAAGCTTACAAAAGTGTATAGGTAATTAAATAATGCTTACAAAAAACCATACATAATCGAGACTCTAATGTGCGTTTGTGGAATCAAAGAAATGTCTTTCATTTCAATCAAGATATAGAAGCGAATATGGAATCGGACAGTAAACCATCAGAAATCCCAAAACTACGAAAGACCGTTATTGGATCCAGCAAATACAGCAAGATACCTCGCGAAGAAGGTCGGACCAATATGTTTACATCGGAAAAGGTCTCGCTGCGTTTAACTTCATCAGTTTCTGACTCAAGACAGGAAGTAATATCATCTAGTAATAGTGCATCTACAAGCCTCACTCAACCACATTCTGATGTCAAGAAACCTCCTAATTCATGGCAAGTAGTCAATTTCAAAAAAAGAAAAACTTCATTTGAACCATTAGGAATAGATGTCAAAATTCAAAACCGATTTTCGGCCCTTTCAACAATAGAAACAGCTAATGATGACAACTCAGTTAAACCGGCTCCAGTCAGTAAGCCCCCTCCAATATTTATTTATGGAGTTGACGATATTAATGATATGTCTAATCAATTAAATGAAATAATTCCGCACGATCAATATTTCCTGAGAAGTTTAGCTAACAATACATTTAAAATTCTATGTAATTCTGTCGACCATTTTCGAACTTTATCCAGACATCTAAAAGAAACTAATGCCGTATATCATACATATCAATTAAAAGAAGAGAAGGCTTATAGGGTTGTTCTTAGAAATGTACACTTTTCAACAAGCACAGATGCAATTAAATTAGAACTATTAAAACAGGGTCATGTCGTACGTAATATCCTAAATATTAGACATAGAATAACAAAAGAACCTCTTAATATGTTTTTTGTTGATCTGGAACCAAATAGAAATAACAAAAATATTTATAACATTTATAAATTATTCAACTGCATAATACGTGTCGAACCACCGAGAAAGTCCAACAACATTATACAATGCACTCGCTGTCAACTCTTTAATCACACCAAAAAATACTGCAATAGACCATTTGCTTGCCTAAAATGCGGTGACAATCATAATACTATAGCTTGTACCAAAGATCCGAATGTTCCGGCATGTTGTTATTTTTGCGACGGTGCTCATCCAGCTAATTATCGCGGT
>NW_020539400.1:0-38999 GCF_003426905.1 Ctenocephalides felis
GTTAATTCTCTTTCAAACACAGCATTTGATACAAAATTAGGCATGGCTGCTGGATAAGCTTGGCAGGTAGGTAGAAAGTCAGCATAAATTAAAAATTCTATTTGTACTAGTAACATAGTTATTTCAAATAACAGTACACAGAAAGCTTTAATTACCATCGTTTATATCTGCCCCCCCTTTCAATATGTTGCTGCAATATTTATAACACACACGCACATATAATATATAGAACACATAAAATTTCCACTATTATTACTTAATTTTAGAGTATTTTGATAAATAATTTATTATTTAAAACACACGCTCATATAATTATATAAAACAAATAAAATTTTCACTATTATTACTCAATTACTCAAAAACTATGATGATTCCACATACTCGTATAGCGTCTGTTTGATGACGCTTAGCTTAACTTAAAGGACGCAAAACCAACGCGACGAAAGAGAAAGGGACAAACATATACGTTTAGAGGATTAGAGGTCTCAAGCCGTGCGCGTACGAGAGCGACATGTTCGGGAACCCGTGCGTTATACCTGCTCGAGTCCTTTGGTTTTGAGACGTCCCATTGCATATTCATAGGATATTCATAGGATATCGCGATATTAGGAGATTGTGAGGACAAGTGGGACATTCCCTGGCATGTCTTGTGCTGTCTGGGATTTGTTATTAATTCAGAGTTAGAACATTGATAGAGCAATCTTGAGAACGTAGGAAATCTAGTCCCAGAATACCATCAGAAACAATGGATATATCATCACTAATAACATTGAATAAATGCTCTTTAACAGCATCATTATTAAAAATGAAAGTTTAGCAACACCGAGAGTTCTAAAACTATGTCCGGTAATGCCAGAAACTTTTATAATATTGTCTGAATTAGTTATAATATTAAGAGAGTCTTTTGAAGCTGATAGTTTTACTAGGCCAATGTCTGCGCCTGTATCAATCATTAAATTTAATTTTCTGAAGTTGAATGCGGAGATTCAAAAGATTTAAAAATAGACATATTGCTAGAAGAAATTAAAGAAAACTTGTGCCTTTTTCAATTCGGCGACCGTTGTGAAATTAGAATTTGAACATGAAGGTTTTGAATAATTAGAATCTGGAACATTGGAAGTTTGAGAAAAATTTGTATTTCAAGATTTTATATTAGAATTAGAATTAGAACGAATTTGTTCTTTAAACATTCTCTTTTTGCATTCTTTGATATTATGCCCGATATTTTTACAATAATTGCAAGAAATGGTAATTGAATGAATTCGAAGATTCTAGAAAATTGGAATAAAATGGAATAGAAGATTCGTGACAAGAAGACAAAACGCTCTTCTTCAATAGCCGCACCTTGAACCTTGTCGACATTGGTTAAATTCAACCTGAAGCGAAGATACGGACCTATGATCTACAAATAATTCTTCTAAAGTTTGTTTAAGCTGTTTAAAATTTTCGATACTTCTGTATCGGACAGATTGAGCTGCTTTACCTTCTAATTTGACGTTGAAAATATATTTAAATAATAAAGAATGCTGAGAAGTTTCAATGGCGTCAAATGCATACTGGCAAATACGAAGAAAATCATTTAAATTGGAATTACTCGAACCATCAAATGATTTGATAATGTCTCTAGCTTCTTTCAAAGTTAATTCAGCCATTTTGTTTTGTTTATATAAACGAGTTTGAGGATAGGAAACAAAATTTGGCTTAAGTTGGAGTTTAAGTAAATGGAATGTGGAATGGAAATGTAATTTGATTTTGAAAAACTGAGTCCAATAAAATTAATGAATTATTATTACCTCTTAAAATATACTCCAAAAACTTGACAAAAATGGACTCATTTGATCTGCTCACTACTCGCTGCCGCGTGGTAGATGAAACCTTTATCAAATCTTTCGGATATGACAACAGTAGAGTGTTGTAATCTAGATTATAATAAAACGATTAGTAAATTTTGTAAAACGTAGCAAATTATAAAAAAATAGAAAATTATATGAAAATAGAAGAGATAAATAAAATTAGAATAAATTTTGAAAAGATATTGATAAATAAACTTTGAATAAAATTTCTGAAACTCACTTACATAAATAATTAAATAATCATCACATAGAGCACAGTAAAACTTAGAAGATAAGATATAGCAGATATAGTCAAGATAATAAATTTAGTAAAACTTAGTAAATAAGATATAATAATGATTTTAAATTCAGTAAAACTTAGTAGTAGATAATGTAAAGCAAAATAGTAAATTTAGTAAAACTTAGCATAAAATTAGTAAATAAATTTTTATCTTAATCACATAGATAAAATGAAATTTGAGATTGAGTCAAAAACTAAATTTAGTAAAAATATTGATACAATTTGCTTGAGTTGTTCTACTTATATTCCTGAATTTCATAATGGCGTCTTTCGGCGTCACTTCCAGATAGCATCCTTTAGCATAAAACGCTATAATGGCGAATTCCTCATGCGTCATATGTACCCGGCATCGCTAAGAACTTTGGGTAGAGCTGCGCGTCCTTGTTTCCAGTTTTGGGATCCGTTCACAGATAAGATTCTTGCGGATTTTTACCAGTGTCTTTATTTCGAATTATCACTTCTTTGGCCAATTTTTTGAATATTTTGGTTCGAATTTCACCGACTGCCACCATTTATGTTGTGCCAATTTGCAGAATACGATAAATTCACAATAAATAAAAGACTTTACGTACACATTACATAGAATATATTTACAAACAATCAGACGGAATTTACAATAAAATGCAAGTGTTTCTATAATGGTTGAATTTTGGACTGGTCATAAACTGCCCTTGCTCCTCTGTGGCGGAAACAGTGTTGCCAAAGGGGTACCACAGTGTCACCAATCCTTTAGTGTTACCACATGTTGTTTTATAATAAGGGACGAATCCGAGAGATAGCATAACAATGTGCACACCAGGCCTTTTCACTTAGAACAAAATCCTCGTTCAGAAGGAATACTTAGGGGTCCATTTGTAGTCGCAGATTGGCGCTAGTGAGCCGATGAAAAAGTATTTTCAAATGTTTTATGTTGATTACTAAGGAACGTCAGTGCTGTTATGTTTACTTATCTATGCGTCAGTGTTATTTTTGTGTAAGTTTACAAAATGGCGATTCTTGTTCGTTTGTGTTGTATATTTGTTAATAAAGATTTCATCAGGAATTGCTCTACAATGCTTAGCCCTTGACAATATCAATAGAACAGCTTCAAACTCATATGGAAAAACATAATTATTACATTACTACGTAGTGCATTGACATATTAGTCTAATCATAATACACTTAAAGGAAAGAGGTCAGTTCTAGGAAATTGTGTAAGAATTCAAGTATGCGCTCCTACAAGAAAGACATAATACACAAATAAAAAGCTGTTCCAGCTGTTTAAAATTGGATTACACTCACACGGATCTGAATATACTTGGGAGTAAATGATTGCTTAAGAATGTCAAATTTTGCACGGGATGATTAATAAACAGTTAATGAGAGTTAAGAATGACAGACGATGTAAGAACTAACATATATGCATTATTTACTAAATTTCAATAAATATTTATATTAATAAGTAGAAAAAGTGTAGAAGGATATCTATTATATTAAACCGGTGTATTGCAGTGTATTTGTTGATTTATATTTCGATTTGATTGTATATTTATTATAATATATATTATCTAGTATATTTTGTTTAATTGTATTATTAAAACATAATAGGATTGTAATACCAAATTTAGTTTCAAATACCCGTGCACTAAAAATCATTAATTTTCATTTCAAATTTGCGCCATTAATTTGAATGCTAAAAGCAGCGCCATCACGTCGAGCGGAGGACCCTTTAAGTTTTTCTTCTGAACGTAAAAATCGGGCAAGAGCGGCGAGAGAAGCGTCTATATGAACACGGGGTATTTTAAGCCGGCCACAGACGTAAATGTATAACTGCGCAACCTGCGACGAAACTGCAACATGTATTGTCTGTGGGGTGTGTTTTTGCCAACTTGACAGACGTAGCACTTTTTGGCATTATGAGCACTTCTGAAGCATGCAATTGCAACTTCGTGGTGCAAGCGAGTTGGCATGAGCACTTTTGATTATTTTAATGCGCAATCGTTCAAGTCGGCAAGTTATTCGTTGGCCGGTGTGGCAGCACATGTCCATATTTTTATTTTACATTGTAGCGAATTTATAATACAAGTTTATGAAGTTATCGACAATTAAAAGTTATGAAATTAGCCCTATGAACACTTTGAATTCTCTTCTGATGCTGTTGTAAATATATAAATTAATAAAAAAGATATATTCTTAGGTTATGTTTTGACATTTATTATTTGACATTTGTGATATGCTTGCGCAAGTACTTGAACATAAACTTGAACCGTCTGTGGGCGCTGTGAAAATACGCCTGGTTGCGCATTCATTCAGTTGCACATGCATACAGTTACGTCTGTGGCCGGCTTAATATTGTCTAGGGTGCACAAGGCTCTAAACACCGGATTAAAAAAGTGCTGAAACAAAAAAATCACGGTACCAACATTCAAATAATCAGAAATTCTTCTGAGCAGGGACACCAACAGCCGAGTATTCATATATGTCAAAACATTTGTCGCAACTGTCGAAACTTAACCTCAATTTCTTATTTTGGTGTTTTGTAATAATTTTTCATTTAGTCAGAAATTTGTTGCAATATTGGATTTTTGTTATGTTATGGTAGATTTTTTCGAAACTTTGGTCATGTCAAGATCAGAACAACCGTCGCCACAACACTTATTCAATGTTATTCAATCTTTGTTTTGTGGTTTAATATGAATTGAAGAACACTGGTAAACGTGAACGATTTTGTATGCACAAATTTGCTTGATCACAAAAATGTATAATTATGTAAGCCAAATACTGCTACGTTTAAAATCTTTAATATTTATTATATCAAGACTACGTATACGATACAATACCAAGATTTCTTATATCTGTTCCATACTAGTGTGCAATATAATTGTTGAAAACTTCAAATATTGTTGACTACAATTATTGAAAGTTAGAACACAATCTTTATTACCAGAATAAGTGCATTATTCAAATCCAGGACTGTTCCAGTTTTTAACAGTAGATTAAACTGTAGTATGCAACATTGAATAACTTTTTTTTTTTTTTTTTGTAAAATTTATTTTTGTTAATCAAGACTTTAATGTCTTATTTACAAAATTGATATGAGCAAAAAAAAAAATACAAAAAAACAAAAAATGCAATACATTGAATATAAAATGAAAAAAGTTGAAATAAAAATTAAATTAAAACAGTAATACAAAAATAAAAACATAAATGAACGATGACGTGATGATGTATGCCGCGTACTACGTCAGGACGCGTGCAGACATTGGGCTAGGTGTTTGGTAGATCGGAAGGCCATTTCTTGCTCAATCTTCTTATCGGTCTCTGAATCGCTTGAATTGTAGGATTTGTATGCTGGATTAATTTGTTGTTAAAAGATGAACTTCTAATCTTGATCATTTCGTTGACTGTTGAGATTTTCAAATCCTTATGTAGGCAAAAATTCGAAATATACCAAGGCGCATTAGTAAGGATACGCAGAATTTTATTCTGGCACCTTTGAATGATGTTTATGTTAGATTTGCAAGAGCAACCCCATAGTTCGATTCCATAAGTCCAAATGGGCACTATGATAGTTTTATACAAAAGTACCTTGTTATCGAGAGAGATTTCAGATTTCCTCCCAAAAAGCCAGTAAAAATCTTTTATTTTCAGTTGGATTTGTTTCTTTTTATATTCAATGTGCGTTCTCCATGTCAATTTCGAATCAATGTGCATGCCTAAATATTTAACAGAATTGCATAGTGGAATAATTGAATTGTTCATGATGATAGGTGGACTGTTGTGATGTTTTAGAGAAACAATTATGTGCTGAGATTTTTCGATATTGATTTTGATATTCCAATCTAAAAACCATTTTTCGAGACTAGATAAATAATTTTGTAACTGACAAGTTGCTGTTCTAATAATTGCTATGTCATCGGCGTAAGTGCATATGGTTAGAAGATCATCTGTGGGCATATCGTTTGTGAAAAAAAGATAAAGTACAGGGCTTAGCACACTGCCCTGTGGTACCCCGCATTCTATATTTCTGATGCTCGAAGTCACATCTTTAATTTTGATTCTAAATTTTCTATTAAGCAAATATGAGCTTAAGATATTGAAGTAGTTTGGAAAAGTTGTTTTGATTTTATATAGGAGTCCTGAGTGCCAAACCTTATCGAAAGCCTGACTGACATCTAAGAATACGGCTACACTGTGTTCCTTTCTATTCATGGCTTCAAGAATACGAGACACCGTTCTGTTGCATTGTTGAATTGTAGAGTGATTTTTTCTGAAGCCAAACTGATGGTGAGGAATCCAACTATCATTCGGATGATCTTCTGACAATCTCTGCAACAAAAGTCTCTCTAAAATTTTCGATAGTATCGATAAAAGACTGATAGGACGGTATGAACTAGCAGTGTGATGGTTTTTGTTTGGTTTAGCGATCATAATAATTTCTGCAGTCTTCCACGCTGTGGGCCAATAATTGTATTGAAGTATGGCGTTGAAAATATTTGATTATATATAAGATACCTTTTGTAGGCAATTCTTTTAACATCTTTGGAGTAATTTTATCCATACCTGGCGAAGATCTATTTTTTATCCTTTTTATTTCACATAAGACATCATTTGGTGAAAAATGTCCTAACGGTGTAGAATGTATGGGTTGATTTACGAAATTGTTAATTAAATTATTCTGGGAAATATTTCGAGCGCTAAAAATGCTACTTAGATGATCAGCAAATGCCTCCGCTTTTTCTTCGTTGCTTTTTGCCCAAATGAATCCGTTTTGGTTGGTTATTTCAGAGGAGGGTTTTGTTGTAGGGGTTTACTTTTGTTTCTGATTGGTTTCCATATGGAATTATCGTACCTATTTAACTGCAATATATACGACCTGAATGTACAATTCTTCCATTCTTTCATTTTTTTCCTCAGCGTGTTATTGAGATGATTAAGCGATGTCTTATCCGTTGGTAGATGAGAATGTTGCCAGGTTCGTCTTGCTCTTCGTTTCTGTGCAATTAGCTTCTTAATCTCTTGCGGAATTATTAGATTATCATTTCTTGGATTAATGTTCGGGGTGATCTGCTTGGTTGTTTCACGTACAATCTCAGAAAAATAATCTATATTATTTTCTATATCAATAACGCTTGTAGGCCTAGATTTTGGAAATAATTTTGAATCAAGTATGGATTTGAATTTAATCCAGTTAGAAAGATTGTTGTGTAGAATATGATTGTTGATAACTGGAGTAGGAAATGTGCTAAACGTCACAAGTATTGAAGAATGATCTGAAGAGAGATCGTAACTAGATTCAATATTGAGATTTGAAAGATCAATACCTTTCACAATAAAAAAATCTAAAAGGTCTGGAACTTTAGTAGGGTCAGAAGGCCAATAAGTTGGACTGCAAGTTGAAATAAAGGAGAGGTTATTTTGCCCTATGGCTGCATGAAGAATCTTTCCTTTGGCTGTAGTCAGTCTAGAACCCCAGGCAATATGTTTACAATTAAAGTCACCACCAATGATAAATTTATTACCTAATTGAGAGAAAAATGAAGAAAACTGAGCACAAGAAATTTTGAATCTTGGTGGACAATAAACAGCAGAAACACAAAAATTATATAAATTTGTTTCAACAGAAATTTGAGTTGCTTGTAGAAAATCATCAGAAATATTTGGTATAACAAAATGCTTTATATTATTTTTGATTAATATAGCCGAACCGCCGCGAGCCCTGCCACTTGGATGATTTGAATTATAAGTAGTGTAGTTATAAATTTTGAAGTAGTTTTTTTCAGTGAAGTGAGTTTCTGAGATTAATAAGATATCTATTAAGTTTAACTTTAAAAACATTCTACTTCATTTTTGTGAGGTATTAAACCGTTGGCATTTCATTCAGCAATTTTAATTATTTTTGCCATTGCTTTTGTTGTTGACTAACGTGGATAACATATTTATTATTATGGTGTTCTGTTGCAAAAGCTGATTGAAGATATTTTTAAATTCTAAAATAAGTGTTGCTAGAGAATCAGAATCAGGATTTGAAGGTGAATGACTAGAAGCAGAGTAATTGTTTTTTGCAATGTCTGCATAGGATGAATTTTGAATTGTTGGATTTAAGGCCGGAGAAATGTTGTTTATATTATTATTAGAATTAGAATTATTAGAATTTTTAAAATTTTGGTTATTTGGATTTGGATTTATGACTGATTGATTTATTGGAGTTTTGTTTCTTTGTTCTTTAATTTTTTGGAAGTATGAGCAACCGCGATAATTAGCTGGATGAGCACCGTCGCAAAAATAACAACATGCCGGAGCATTCGGATCTTTGGTACAAGCTATAGTATTATGATTGTCACCGCATTTTAGGCAAGCAAATGGTCTATTGCAGTATTTTTTGGTGTGATTAAAGAGTTGACAGCGAGTGCATTGTATAATGTTGTTGGACTTTCTCGGTGGTTCGACGCGTATTATGCAGTTGAATAATTTATAAATGTTATAAATATTTTTGTTATTTCTATTTGGTTCCAGATCAACAAAAAACATATTAAGAGGTTCTTTTGTTATTCTATGTCTAATATTTAGGATATTACGTACGACATGACCCTGTTTTAATAGTTCTAATTTAATTGCATCTGTGCTTGTTAAAAAGTGTACATTTCTAAGAACAACCCTATAAGCCTTCTCTTTTTTTAATTGACATGTATGATATACGGCATTAGTTTCTTTTAGATGTCTGGATAAAGTTCGAAAATGGTCGACAGAATTACATAGAATTTTAAATATATTGTTAGCTAAACTTCTCAGGAAATATTGATCGTGCGGAATTATTTTATTTAATTGATTAGACATATCATTAATATCGTCAACTCCGTAAATAAATATTGGAGGGGGTTTACTGACTGGAGCCGGTTTAACTGAGTTGTCATCATTAGCTGTTTCTATTGTTGAAAGGGCCGAAAATCGGTTTTGAATTTTGACATCTATTCCTAATGGTTCAAATGAAGTTTTTCTTTTTTGAAATTGACTACTTGCCATGAATTAGGAGGTTTCTTGACATCAGAATGTGGTTGAGTGAGGCTTTTAGATGCACTATTACTAGATGATATTACTTCCTGTCTTGAGTCAGAAACTGATGAAGTTGAACGCAGCGAGACCTTTTCCGATGTAAACATATTGGTCCGACCTTCTTCGCGAGGTATCTTGCTGTATTTGCTGGATCCAATAACGGTCTTTCGTAGTTTTGGGATTTCTGATGGTTTACTGTCCGATTCCATATTCGCTTCTATATCTTGATTGAAATGTAAGACATTTTTTTGATTCCACAAACGCACATTAGAGTCTCGATTATGTATGGTTTTTTGTAAGCAATTATTTAATTATCTGTACACTTTTGTAAGCTTTTCATGCAATTTTAATAAACCGTAAAATTCAATCTGACATGCCACATTGAATAACTGAAAACTTTTAGATCACATAATTTTGCTACTCAAACAAAGCAAAAAGATAAAGTATAATTGTGGTAATATTTTTTATTGAATGTGAATTAAATATATACAGTTGTTTACAATAAATAGTTTACGAGTTAAAATCTATTTACACAATGTTAATATTAATGAGTAAAGCATGGCGTGAAAGAAAATAAGAACAAATTGTACCACATACCAGTATAACACACAACCACATACCAGTCAAACATAATTCTTTATTTTCAAAACTTATTATTATTAATGTTATAATAAATAAATCAAATATGCCCAATTTAAAACCTATCACTATGAAATCTAATAATAAATAAATCATATTTACAATTAAAAACCTATTACCATAATGTAATAATAAATAAAAAATACATCGACAATTCAAAATGTATTACCTAATGTAACAATGAATAACATATTTACAATTTAAAACCTACCACCGTAAAGTAACAATAAATAAATCATATTGACAATTCTAAACCTATTACCATAATGTAACAATAAATATCATATTTATAATTTAAAACCTATTACCGTAAAGTAACAATAAATAAATCATATTGCCAATTCAAAACCGATTACCATAATATGAAAAGAAATATGTATGATTATAATTTAAAACTTATCTACATAATATAGCTGTTAATAAATGTTATTCACATTAAAAATGTGAAAGATAGAATTGAAATGATAATATAAACAAATGAGACCAAATACCATAAATTGTGAGAGAAGTTTATTACATCATTAGATACACAGAATGCATGTATGTATGTATTATGATGTGCTGTGTATTATTAGAAGCTCTTTTATTTTTGCCATTCTGATCTAATATTGTGAATGTATGTATGTATTATGATGTGCTGTGTATTATTAGAAGCTCTTTTATTTTTGCCATTCTGATCTAATATTGTGAATATATGTATGTATTATGATGTGCGGTGTATTATTAGAAGCTCTTTTATTTTTACCATTCTGATCTATTATTGTTAATGCAAGTGTGTATTATGATATGCTGTGTACTACTAGAAGCTCTTTTATTTTAGCTATTCATGCTTCATGATTGTTTATACTCATAATCTTCTTTATTCGTTTTAATGCTTTGCAAGTAATTATATACTACAGACTACAGTATTTCTTTAAAATAATTTTACTTATATATCTCTTAAACAAGTTCTTGTTAATTAATATTCATATTAGCATTACAAATTCAAAAGTTAGAGCTTGTGTCACAAAAATAAAATATGTGAAAATCAGCTAATATTAAATGAGATTCAATAATCAAATATATTACAAACGCATGAGTCTGTTAGCAAAAAAAGAAGTTGTAAATGAACTTGAAAGCATCTATTTAATAATTAAAGAGCATTAGTGAGAGTAAGAATTAAAATTAAAATATTGAAGCCGATAATGAGACTTGATGTTTATGCATATGCCAGTATTTCAATATGATATTAAATATTTATGATATAAAATTTTTACTAGTTAAAATTCACGACACGTTTTTCCGATTTTTTTGGATGCCCTTGAAATTTTCCCTTTTTTCTTTTTATAATTTTGTTCCCATCTTTAATTTTGTATCCAGACTTATCTATTACATATCGAGTAATATCTCTCTGCTCAATTTTATTTTTCCATGATTGAAAATCTATATAAAAATACCAAATAATAGAAAAGTGCATTGACAAAGTTTATAATCGAAAATGAACAAACCATTAAAAGAAGAAAATGTCATTTCTACATGCTCAATATGGATGGTGTAATCAACCTCGATGTGTTGTTGCAAGTCATTGTATCTGCAAAACACCCTTTGACAATTCTCAAGGGGGCACAAGATTCTAGAATTCCTTGAACTGTTTGTTTTACATACTGTAGAACAGTACAAACAGGTTTTACTAGTCGTAATATCCATAAGAAATGAAATAATAATAATGTAGATTATGTAAACATAATTGAACCTTAAAATAGTGAATAAGCAAAGCTATATACCCTAAACAATGAATGAAATTAAAACTAACCTAAGTGCAAATCAGTAAAAAGTGAATAAAACTAAGCTTATAACTAAAGTTATATACCCTAAAATGAGAAAGTTAAGTGATACCCTAAGATGCGAAAACACGTAATAAAATAAAACACGAATAAAGAATAAAAAATACGAGATGAACGAGCTACACAGTACAATCGTAACACCGAATCCAACATAAAAAAGTTGAAAGCACAGTGCAAAAGATTTGACAAATCTGTAATGTGTTACAGCTAACTTCAGACAGTTTTCTCAGCACTTTTTTATCCGGTGTTTAGAAACTCTTTATTTATGTAATTAATTGTACAGCGTCCCTCTCGTCTTTTTTAATGTTTGTTTGTGTTTTCATTTTTACGTGTTTCGCTATTTGTGGCCATTTTTTGTCTAATTTGTGCGTTATTTTATGTGTTTAGATTTTATATTTACTGTTTTCTTTCGAAATTAAAGAGGCAATATAGGGAATTAGGTTAGGTTGTTTACAGCAAGAAACGCGATTTTTTGTCTAATTTGTGCGTTATTTTATGTGTTTAGATTTTATATTTACTGTTTTCTTGCGAAATTAAAGAGGTAATATAGGGAATTAGGTTGGGTTGTTTACAGCAAGAAACGCGATTTATTGAAGTAAAACTTCTTTAGGCGCGACATGGGTGTAAAAACTTCTTTAGGCGCGACATGGGTGTAAATCCATAGATAAACAAGTATAATAGGTCGCTATGTCTGGCGGTTTGACGTTACCTCGATTGAAATACAAATTTTTAAAAATAGATGGCAGCACATATATAATATTTAAATTACCCCTGGTTTTACTTCTTAATTTGTACGTATCGTATACAGCCCCAAAAACCTGAATAATTTTTAATATTGGAAATAAGAACAAATCATACGAAATACAAAATATATATTTTCAAAGATATTACATATGTTTAAAGAACAATTAAAATTATGTTTATATTAACAATTATAATTACAGTTACGGAATGTTTGAAAATATAATAATTATTATACATAATTATAAAAGTATTATAATTTCACAATTATGCTTAAATAATATTTCAAAAACTAAATATCTAAGTGAAGAAAATCACAGAAGTATTTAACTAAACTAAGCACAAATAACTGACTAATATTAATTACTTAATGACTAATATTAATATATTAAAATCTTAAAAACTAAGAAGAAACTACAAGCGCAGGAGCACGCAATGAAATTACAAATTTAGAAGGAATGATAAATAATACAAAAATTTAAAGGGTTAAGAAAAAAACAAATGATTTGTTAAAAAGTACAAATACTTCACAAACAAAAAAGTCCTAAAAACATAAAATATATATATTGATATCAAAATTGAGAGAAATTCAAATTCCTAGGATTAAAACTCATTTACGAGACATTGTTCTTTATTAATTCTGCATGTAATAGTTATTTCGCTATCTAATGAATTAATAGTAAAGTTGCATTTAACAAAACCTTTGAATAGTTTCTGTATGAGTGTTTTATAACATTACATTTAGCCATGTTCCATCATGAAAACATTATCATTGAAATTGCCATAAAAGATCAACAAAGTGTTTACAATGAACAGAATAATGTTTTATGCACATACAATTGTTTATGAATCAAAAGATAAAAGCAATATTTTTGATTCCCAAGGTCGGTAACAAATATATCTTGAATTTAAACATTATATTGTGATGTTACGTAAGTTTTATTTGAAGAATATTATAACACTAATCTTCAATCAAAATACATTAAATTATTATGTATGGTATAGACTCTCTTTATAAGTGTTTACATTTGCTAATGTAATAGATAATCTTATTAAATATAACAATGAACTTACGTTGATGAACATTTAAACCAATACTGAATATCTGTTTTGCAACATCAACAATATGAGATTCAATCCAATCATATAACAATTCCGAAGATTATGGTATTTCACCAAACATCAAAACACAGTATCTGCTACTAATACTTTTTAAGAGAAATAGCTGAACCTAATGTTTTAAATAGACACTCATAAATTCTGCTATACTCTTGTATCTCTGAATGCAACTTTCTCAATGTTTGAGGACATGGCAAAATAAATATTTATCTCCAAAAATAGTAGACCTTTCGAGACTTTTTGTACGACTTGTTCCTTAAATTATGGCATTGTTTATGAATCCTTCTTGTCATTACATATGTTCACGCCAAATTAGACGTGGCAACGCTGCACTCATTTTTCTAAGAAAATATTACATTTGCAACGACGCTTGGACAGTTTGCACCTCAAGATTCAACTACGAAGGGTCCTTGCTAGGTACCTGAAGGCGGCACATATAGTCTAGACCCGGTCGCCAAGCTATCCACATTCAAATACTCCAATATTATTTCAATACTCAAACAATATCATACAAACGGTGTAAATTATATTCTACAAATAAATAAGTGTAAATCTACTTGTTATTAATCAATATTTACATTTTAAAACGGTTGATAGAGCAACTAATTCTATCTGGTCCTTGAGCTTACACTTCAACAAAAAACATTGGTCCAAAACGAACCGGATGCGGTCACCAGTGCGAAGAAAATAATTAAAATCTGAAATCTAAATTCAAAATAAAATAAAGTGAAAGTGCAAAACAAGACAGGAAGTTCTAACTTTGGCGCTACACCTACGAGCGAGCACAGCAAGCAGCGAGTATATCAGGTTAGTCAAGCATTCCTTCCTATCAATCTTTCCTTATTTAATATTTAGAGTTTTAATTCAATCTGTGTCAAAATGGAATCATTAAATAAACTCAAAATGAAACAGCAAGTTATTAAAACACGTTTAACAAAATACGAAAAAGTGTGCAGGCAAATGTCGGAACTACCTGCTTGCGACTTAAATATTGCAGACATAAAACGCCTTATCGATGATGTGAAAATAAATACGCTAGAGTGGTGAGAACAGGGTATGCTAGTAATGACAAAACAGAGTTGTTATGCGGGCAAATCAGATAATTTAGACAAAAATAGATTCGAAATATTATCAGATTTAGAGGAAGTAGGGAAAGCTGAATATGCTAATACTATACAGTTCACTAAACCAAAAAGATTTATCCATAAATCTTCAACCAAAATTAGGTCGATTCCAAAATTTACATCGAGAAATAATATTGAAAATGAACGAGTAACAATTCAAAAACATAGCACCGAACCCAAATATAATCCAAGTAAACGCTTGAAAACAAACACAGTACATGAACAGGATGATGATAGTAGTAATATCATTGGTAATCAAGATAGTAGTAATATCATTGATAATCAAGATAGTAGTAATATCATTGGCAATCAAGATAGCCAACTCGAAGACTTTATAGATAACATTAAACGGGTTTATATGCCGAACAATAATAAACACTATAAAATATTAGTTGAGATATTAAAACGGTTGGAGAGGTCACAACTTAGACTTGAAAAAGATGATAGTGATTTATAAAGCTGGCATGCCGTAAGTATGAATGTCATTACCTTATACAATATGAGTATTCTACTTGTAATATCCTTTGATTGGCATGTTACATAGCATAGTGTTTAAAAAATAAAAAATAAAATATTAATATTCACATATATCCTTATGATCAAAATTTTTCAAATCAACATTAGATCACTATATTCAAAGAAGCTGCAATTGGAAGCCTATATGAAAGCCAATCAAATTGATATTGTAATTTTATCTGAAACATGGATGAAAGAGGAACATAAATATGATATATCCGGATACTCTTTAATACATACCAATAGAGACGATGGATTCGGAGATGCAGCTTTATATATTTGCCGTAGACTACGTTCCGAAACTGTAAACACCGAGATATACAGCAACACAAAAATTCAAGTTTGTGGGGCCAAAATCATAGTCGATAATGGTACTGTGTTTAATATGTTTGCAATTTGCTGTGCTCCAGGACACAGAACAAATCTTACTTATTGGACTTCATTATTCGGAAACATATCGCCGCCTTTTCTAATTGCGGGTGACTCTAATGTGCATCATACGAGTTTTGGCAGCATTCATAATAATCATGATGGAATAATTTTAAGCGAAGCCATTAACTCAGAGAGATTATGTGTTCTGAATGACGGATCGCCTACGTTATTGAGGAGACATGACAGAAATCCTTCTGCGGTAGATTTATCTATATGCAATCCATCTGTGATGGTCAGTGCGGAATGGCACGTCACAGATGAAACTTTGGGATCGGACCACCTTGGTATATCAATTCGGATTGGAGTGAGTAAAATAAATATGTATAACAGTACTATTAGAAACAGGCATATTTGGAAGATCAAAGAAGCTGACTGGAAGAAATATGAGCAAGTGACAGATAAGTTATTGTCAGAATTGATATTTGATAAAGATCCATCGGCTACGTACGGTAAGGTTGTTAAATGCATAAATCAGGCGGCTTTGTTAGCAATTCCCATGTCAAGACCTTACTTCGGCAAAAAAGATAGATATTTGTCAACGCCTTGGTGGGATGAAGAGTGTGAGAAATTCAATAAGATGAAGTTAGAAGCTATTAGAAAATACAAGAGGTCTCTAGTTTTGGCTAATTACATCAAATATAAAAGAATTTTAGCGAAATGTCGTATAACGTTCAAACAGAAAAAACGGGACAAGTGGATTGAATTTTGTAATTCTTTTACAAGATCAACTTCATCTAAATACATTTGGGACAAGGTGAAAGCTTTGAAAAATAGAGTCGTGCAAAAAAATCCTTTTCCTATAGATGAATCAGATAACTTCCTTAACAATATTACCCCGGCCTCAGCAACAAATGAGGTAATTATACCAAGCGCACAAGAAATGGAAGTACTGGAAGGTTCTTTCGCAATGCAGGAGCTTCTTTTGGCACTAAAAACAAATTCGAACACTACACCGGGTGCGGACAATATTCATTATCCAATGTTGAATAAATTATCCAGTTTTGGCAAGAATATGTTACTACGGGTTCTTAATGAAGTTTGGACCACTGAAACAGCTATTCACGAGTGGAAAAATATAATTACAATTCCAATTCTTAAACCAGGTAAAGATCCTTCAAAAGCAGAATCATATCGTCCTAAATCATTGTCTTCATGTATAGCAAAAACATTCGAACGACTGATCAAAAGAAGATTGGAATGGTGGGCGGAAAGCAACAAGATATTCCCGAGTTGCATGCTGGGCTTTCGTAATAATCGGGGTACGATTGACGTTATCACATCCTTAGTGTATGAAATCAAAATTAATTTAGCAAAAAATAATCTCCTGATGACTGCAAACGTGGACTTAGTTAATGCATATAACTGCGTTCAAATACCTATATTAATGAAGATTCTGTCTGATATCAAGATGCCAAAAAGATTTATTCTTCATATACACCATCTCATATCAGACCGCAGAATCAATCTCAGGTGTAACAATTTACAATTTGGACCACGTAAAATGAAAGAAGGACTACCTCAAGGATCCGTTGTTAGTCCGCTATTATTCAATCTATATATCTGCAAGTTACAAACTAAGCTAGATCTGGAAGTCAAAATTATGCAGTACGCGGACGATATTATACTTCTACATAAGGCTCATACTTTGAATGAGGCTATTGATAAAATGAATATAACAATGCAACTCTTCCATAATTGGTGCATATCGTTAGGGTTTTTTATGTCAGAAAATAAAAGTACAATAAGCCTCTTTACAAGACATAGGAAGTCTATAACTCCAGACTATAACAGCATAAGCAATCATGTTCTGAAGGTTGAACCTACAATTAGATGTCTCGGGCTACTTATTGATGACAAATTAAAGTGGAAACCACACATCGATTAGTCTCTAGTGTGAAGAAGCAAATTATGGTGCTGATATCAAGATTTCTCTTAGAATATATAAGCAATTAATACTATCTAAGTTGGATTATGGTAGTTTCATATATGACAACGCATCCAAAAGTGTACTTAGCAAACTAGACACAATCCAAAACAAAGCTTAGAGGTCTTGTTTAGGGGTCATGCGTTCCACGCCTATCAATGCATTACATGTTGAAGCTAACATACATCCTTTACACTTGAGAAGGAGGTTGTTGGCTTCAAACTTTATCATAAATAGAATGAAATTTAACAACGTAGTATTAAAGAATGTGAATCAGATCAATAATGAACTGACCAGCCAATACTGGAGAAATAGGAAGAGGCCTATACTAGTAACTGCGTATCGTGAAGTGGTAGAAAAATGTAATCTCTTACAAACTTGGACTGCAACTTCAAGATTTCATTTCAAATACAATGTTACTTCTTCTAATCTGAAAAATATAATTCAAATCGATTTCGCCAATGCGAACTATAGCGGAGATACCAATAAATGTAGGATGGAGATCGAAGGAAGTATACATGAAACATTTGAAGACTATGATATATTTTATACAGATGGTTCGAAGAATTCAGATGGTGTTGGTGCATGTTTTTACCATCAGGGAACAAATTCCTTCACAAAATATAGACTAGATAAAGATGCGTCGATATATACAGCGGAAATGTACGCTATTAATAGGTGCGTAAAGTATATTGATGAACATAATGTGAAGAAATCGGTCATAATCAGCGATAGCAGGTCTGCTCTTGAGGGCATGTTGTCGTTGGGAAAGGACCCGTTATTATTAACGATAGATGCACTAAATGACATACATGCGATATTATGAAAAAATTGCGAGTTACGCATTGTATTGAAGAAGCCATATTGGGATAGCTGGCAACAAAGCGGCGGATAACGGCGCCAAAGATGCAATAAATACAGGGACTGTTGCTGCGGATGGAATATCATATAGAGACATAAGAAAATTTAACAGAGCAAACATACGGAACATTTGGCAATTGGATTTCCAGTTATCTATTAGAATTAAAGGTAGATTTTATGGTATGAAACAAGGAAAAATTCCAGTCAAACCATGGTATGACGGATTTACGGAGTGTCGGCCGTTTTACGCTACATTGTGTAGATTAAGACTCAATCATTCATACGCTCCGTTCTGCCTAAGCAGAATTGGGATCGATATCGATCCTAGTTGCTACTGCTTGGGTGAAGCGACTAGGGCGGATGCAGAGCACATCATCATGGAGTGTAAACGTTGGGAAAAGGTCAGACAAAAACTATGGGAGGAAATAATCAAACAAAAAATTTCCCTTCCAATTAATTTTATAACAGTGCTGACAAATACAAGATTATATGGTGCTCTTTATACTTACATCAAATCTAATAATATAAAACTATAAATGAAATGTACATAAAACAATGATATATACGTAAGACTAGACTTTAAGAGATAGTGTAGATATTATGTAATATAGTATATGGCTAATGTACTAGTTTATAAAGCCAATAAATCATAAATAAAAAAAAATAAAAAAGGCCTAATAAAAAAGGTTCAGCTATTTCGCTTAAAAAGTATTAGAAGCAAATACTGTGTTTTGATATTTGATGAAATATCATTATCTTCAGATTTGTTATATGATTGGATTGAATCTCATATTGTTCATGTTGCAAAACAGTTGTTTAGTATTGATTTAAATGTTCATGAACTTAAGTTCTTTGTTATATTTAATAAGATTATCTCTATTACATTCGCAAATGTGAACACTTATAAAGCAAGTCTATACCATACATAATATTTTGTGTTATAATATTCTTCGAATAAAACTTGAGCAACATCCCAATATAATGTTTAAATTCAAGATATATTTGTTACCGACCTTGGGAATCAAAAATATTGTTTTTCTCTTTCAATTCATAAACAATTGTATGTGTATAAAACATTATTCTGTTCATCGTAACCTCCTTGTTGATTTTTTATGGCAAATTCAATGATAATGTTTTCATGATGAAACATGGTTGAATGTAATGTTGTGAAATACTCATACAGAAACTATTCAAAGATTTCGTTAAATGCAACTTTACTATTAATTCATTAGATAGCAAAATAACTATTAAATGCAGAATTAATAAAGAACAATGTCTCATAAATTAGTTTTATTCCTAGGAATTTGTATTTCTCTCAATTTTTATAACAATATATATATTATGTTTTTAGGTCTTTTTTGTTTGTGAAGTGTTTGTACTTCTTAACCAATAATCTATTCTTTTTAACCTTTTAAATTTTTGTATTATTTGTCATTCCTTCTAAATTTGTCATTTCATGGCGTGCTCCTGTGCTTGTAGTTTTTTCTTTGTTTTTAAGATTTTAATATATTAATATTAATCATTTAGTAATTAATATTAGTCAGTTATTTTAGCTTAGTTTAGTTAAATACTTCTGTGGTTTTCTCCACTTAGATCTTTAGTTTTTGAGATATTATTTATGCATAATTTTGGAATTACAATATTTATAATTATGTATAATAATTATTATATTTTCAAACATTCCATAACTGTAATTATAATTGTTATTATAAACATAATTTTAATTGTTCTTTAAACATATGTAATATCTTTGAAAATATATATTTTGAATTCGTATGATTTGTTCTTATTTCCAATATAAATTATTCTTCAGGTTTTTGGGGCTCTAAACGATACGTAAAAATTTAGAAGTAATACCAGTGGTTAATTTAAATATTATACATGTGCTGCCATCTATTTTTAAAAATTTGTATTTCAATCAAAGTAACGTCAAATCGCCAGACATAGCGATCTATTTATACTTGTTTATCTATGTTTAAAGCCGTTTTGTCCCATCATGGTCCCACCTCATGACACTTAGAACATAGCGATCTATTTATAGATTTATATAATACAGTTTTAAAATACAAAAAAAACATTTTTTTCAAAAAAGTCCATTTTTTCAATAATTTCAAGATTCTCAAAAATCTAATTTTTTCAAAATATTCAAAAATATTAAAGCTTTTAAAAGTTTGGTATTACGGTACGAGAACTTCCATCAAATTGCCTTAAGGCGCGATGTCATGCACCACTAGTTTTTCCAGATTTGTTGCGGCTCAGTGCCTGGTATATTCCTAAATTTTGACCCAAAGAGTAATTTAGGTTGGACATCGCTGATCTATGCACTTAGTGATTGGATTATTTTCGTTTTCCCATAGACCTTATATACCATAGATAAACAAGTATAATAGATCGCTATGTCTGGCGATTTGACGTTACCTCGATTGAAATACAAATTTTTAAAAATAGATGGCAGCACATGTATAATATTTAAATTAACCCCTGGTATTATTTCTTAATTTGTACGTATCGTATACAGCCCCAAAAACCTGAATAATTTTTAATATTGGAAATAAGAACAAATCATACGAAATACAAAATATATATTTTCGAAGATATTACATATGTTTAAAGAACAATTAAAATTATGTTTATATTAACAATTATAATTACAGTTATGGAATGTATGAAAATATAATAATTATTATACATACTTATAAGTATTATAATTCCACAATTATGCTTAAATAATATGTCAAAAACTAAAGATCTATGTGGAGAAAACCACAGAAGTATTTAACTAAACTAAACAGAAATAACTGACTAATATTAATTACTTAATGACTAATATTAATATATTAAAATCTTAAAAACTAAGTAGAAACTACAAGCACACGATGAAATTACAAATTTAGAAGGAATGACAAATAATACAAAAATTTAAAAGGTTAAAAAAAACAAATAATTTGTTAAAAAGTACAAATACTTCACAAACAAAAAAGTCCTAGAAACATAATATATATATATGTTAGATGCTTAACTTTAACATTCACTCAGTATTTATCACTTAGATCAAATACCTCAACTCTGGCTAACTGAAATTAAATCACAAGTTAATATAATACACACATATAATGATAACAACAATGATATATATTTATTACCATTTAGATGTTTACGCCTCCGAGTCCAGTTAAGTAAGATCGAATATTTATTTATTTATTTACATGACAATCAAAACAACATGGCGACTTATATGAAGTATGTACAAGATACAGCATAGACTTAATGTTGGTATCTATGCTGGCGCGAATATTCAAAGTTGCTAACTTATATATATATATATATATATATATATATATAAACACTTATAAAGCAAGTCTATACCATACATAATATTTTGTGTTATAATATTCTTCAAATAAAACTTGAGCAACATCCCAATATAATGTTTAAATTTAAGATATATTTGTTACCGACCTTGGGAATCAAAAATATTGTTTTTCTCTTTGAATTCATAAACAATTGTATGTGTATTAAACATTATTCTGTTCATTGTAAACTCCTTGCTGATCTTTTATGGCAAATTCAATTCTAATGTTTTCATGATGAAACATGGTTGAATGTAATGTTGTAAAATACTCATACAGAAACTATTCAAAGATTTCGTTAAAAAGTCCTAGAAACATATATATATATATACACATATATATATATATATATATATATATATATTGATATCAAAATTGAGAGAAATCCAAATTACTAGGATTAAAACTCATTTACGAGACATTGTTCTTTATTAATTCTGCATGTAATAGTTATTTTGCTATCTAATGAATTAATAGTAAGTTGCATTTAACGAAACCTTTGAACAGTTTCTGTACGAGTGTTTTATAACATTACATTTTTTTTTCTCTATTACTAATTATTTTTTCTTTTTATCTTACATACTACAGATATTTTACTTTTTCTTTACATATTTTTACTGTTTATTACATTTTTCTTTTTTTTTACGGATATTTCTTCCAAGGGCAGGTCCGTGGGTTGAGTTGAAAATGCACTCAATCATGGTTGCACGATGTCAGAGTCCTTACATTTTTCTGTTGTATAGGGATACAACTCGACTTCCTTTGTATTTCAAAGCGATACAATCTTAGTATGTACCTCTTTACTTCCAAGTGGCATGTTGCCGCTACAGCTGTGCCCACGAAAGGCCATTTTCACTTGAAATCATATTTGAAATCTACGATTTCAAGTGAAAATTTGGTATAAAGCTGATTTTATACCGAACCGACCGAGGTTGGATTCGAACCCGGGACTAGGATTTGCTAGCCCACGTTCTTACCACGGGACAATGTTTTATGCACATACAATTGTTTATGAATCAAAAGATAAAAGCAATATTTTTGATTCACAAGGTCGGTAACAAATATATTTTGAATTTAAACATTATATTGGGATGTTGCACAAGTTTTATTTGAAGAATATTATAACACTAATCTTCCATCAAAATACATTAAAATATTATGTATAAGATAGACTCTCTTTATAAGTGTTTATATTTGCTAATGTAATAGATAATCTTATTAAATATAACAATGAACTTACGTTGATGAACATTTAAACCAATACTGAATAACTGTTTTGCAACATCAACAATATGAGATTCAATCCAATCATATAACAATTCCGAAGATTATGGTATTTCACCAAACATCAAAACACAGTATCTGCTACTAATACTTTTTAAGAGAAATAGCTGAACCTAATGTTTTAAATAGACACTCATAAATTCTGCTATACTCTTGTATCTCTGAATGCAACTTTCTCAATGTTTGAGGACATGGCAAAATAAATATTTGTCTCCAAAAATAGTATACCTTTCGAGACTTTTTGTACGACTTATTTCTTAAATTATGGCATTGTTTATGAATCCTTCTTGTCATTACATATGTTCACGCCAAATTAGACGTGGCAACGCTGCACTCATTTTTCTAAGAAAATATTACATTTGCAACGACGCTTGGACAGTTTGCACCTCAAGATTCAACTACGAAGGGTCCTTGCTAGGTACCTGAAGGCGGCACATATGGTCTAGACCCGGTCGCCAATCTATCCACATTCAAATACTCCAATATTATTTCAATACTCAAACAATATCATACAAACAGTGTAAATTATATTCTACAAATAAATAAGTGTAAATCTACTTGTTATTAATCAATATTTACATTTTAAAACGGTTGATAGAGCCACTAATTCTATCTGGTCCTTGAGCTTACACTTCAACAAAAAACATTGGTCCAAAACGAACCGGATGCGGTCACCAGTGCGAAGAAAATAATTAAAATCTGAAATCTAAATTCGAAATAAAATAAAGTGAAAGTGCAAAACAAGACAGGAAGTTCTAACTTTGGCGCTACACCTACGAGCGAGCACAGCAAGCAGCGAGTATATCAGGTTAGTCAAGCATTCCTTCCTATCAATCTTTCCTTATTTAATATTTAGAGTTTTAATTCAATCTGTGTCAAAATGGAATCATTAAATAAACTCAAAATGAAACAGCAAGTTACTAAAACACGTTTAACAAAATACGAAAAAGTATGCAGGCAAATGTCGGAACTACCTGCTTGCGACTTAAATATTGCAGACATAAAACGCCTTATCGATGATGTGAAGCCTTTGTTTGAAATCTTTGAAAATACCGTAATTAGTATAACAGCATTACTAGAAGACGAAAGTCAAATTAATAATTTAATAGAAATAGAGTTAGATAAATTTTTTGAAAAACATAATAAATGTTTATCAACTTTACTTAAACTTAGTCAGGCAGCATCAAGTAAGTCAGATACTAGTTCGAATAGTAATTCTAATGATACCACTATAACAAATAATTCGAACAACATAAAACTACCTCAAATCAATTTACCTCAGTTTGACGGCTCTTACTTAAATTGGCTACAATTTTATGATTCGTTTTCTTCTTTAATTCATAATATTGTAACATCGGTAATTCTCAAAAATTTTATTATTTAAAATCATGCGTAAAAGGAGAGGCGGCAAGCCTTATAGAATCTCTATCGGCAATTGCCGATAATTATATAATTGCGTGGGATTTACTGAAAACGCGTTTCGAAAATAAGAAATTAATCGTAAACAATCACATCAAAAAATTATTCGACCACCCGGCCATGCATAACGAATCAGGTAAAGACCTTCGTAATCTAATAGACGCGTTTAATAAGCATTTAAGATGCTTAAAAATGTTACAACAACCCGTCGATCAATGGGACGCGTTATTAAATTATCTTGTAATTTCTAAAATTGATAAGAAAACTCATCAAGAGTGGGAGATGTTAATGAATAAAGGCTCTGAACTAGTTACATTTTCCGAACTTAGCAATTTTTTAAATCAACGCTGCACAATATTAGAAGCAATTAATCCGACTGAAACAAGAATCGGAAACTCCAATAAATTTAAAGATATAAAACCTAATTACACAAAGCAAACAAAGTCTTACGTTACATCCACTAATCACAAAAATATTTGCCTAATTTGCAAAGAGCCATTTCATTCACCGTTCAAATGTCAAGGTTTTCGGACACTATCTCCAGAAGATAGAGTTAGCAAAGTAAATCAATTAAAACTATGCACGAATTGCTTACGTTACAATCATAATAGCAATCAATGTACTTCTTTAAATCGTTGTACCTTTTGTAATTCAAATCATCATAGTCTTCTGCATATAGACTCAAGCCAATTACAAGCTGTTAATAATGCACCACAAAATGTTTAGTGCCATACCGAAAATGATTCAAGTCAAATCATCTTATCTACCGCAGTAATTAATGTATTAGATAGCAATAATAGTTATAGAGCATGTAGAGTATTATTAGATTCGGGATCACAATCCAATTTCATCACGGAGAAATTTGCTAATAAGCTCGGTTTACATAAACAATCAATAAATATGTCAGTCCGGGGAATAAATCAAAATTCAACGGAAATTAAGTCAGAAACAACAATTACTATAAAATCCTGCATTAATAACTTTTCATTAGATCTATCCTGCTTTATCTTAAATAATATAACAAATAATTTGCCGACGGTGTCATTCAATAAAAATATTTTAAATATCCCAAATTATGTAAAATTAGCGGATCTCACATTTAATAAAAGCAATAAAATCGATATTTTAATAGGTTCGGAAATATTTTGGAATATATTTTGTAAAGGATATATTCATCTAGGAAAAAATAGACCTATTTTGCAAAATACACAGTTCGGGTGGGTTATGGCTGGCAGCGTACCTATCAACAATTCCAGTTCATTTACGATATGTCATCATACGGCTAATTTAGGAAATCAAGTTCAAAAATTCTGGGAACTGGAAGCGTGCAGCGATATACAACATTTTACCGAATCAGAAAAACAATGCGAACAGCATTTTGTTGCCAATACAACGCGGGCAGACGACGGAAGATTTATAGTTAAAATTCCGTTTACTGACAATATAAAGAAAATAGGGAATAGTAAGCAAATCGCGGTCAAACGTTTTATTTCACTTGAAAACCGCTTACAAACAAACAAAAATCTATTTAACGAATACAAAAATTTCATGAATACTTATATAACACTAGGGCACATGAGCGAAGTCAACGAATCTTCCGAACCCGCGACGTGTTTCTATTTGCCTCACCACGGGGTGGTAAAACCAGACAGTTTAACAACGAAATTGCGCGTAGTTTTCGATGCATCTTGCAAAACCGATACTTGCAAATGCATTACATGTTGAAGCTAACATACATCCTTTACACTTGAGAAGGAGGTTGTTGGCTTCAAACTTTATCATAAATAGAATGAAATTTAACAACGTAGTATTAAAGAATGTGAATCAGATCAATAATGAACTGACCAGCCAATACTGGAGAAATAGGAAGAGGCCTATACTAGTAACTGCGTATCGTGAAGTGGTAGAAAAATGTAATCTCTTACAAACTTGGACTGCAACTTCAAGATTTCATTTCAAATACAATGTTACTTCTTCTAATCTGAAAAATATAATTCAAATCGATTTCGCCAATGCGAACTATAGCGGAGATACCAATAAATGTAGGATGGAGATCGAAGGAAGTATACATGAAACATTTGAAGACTATGATATATTTTATACAGATGGTTCGAAGAATTCAGATGGTGTTGGTGCATGTTTTTACCATCAGGGAACAAATTCCTTCACAAAATATAGACTAGATAAAGATGCGTCGATATATACAGCGGAAATGTACGCTATTAATAGGTGCGTAAAGTATATTGATGAACATAATGTGAAGAAATCGGTCATAATCAGCGATAGCAGGTCTGCTCTTGAGGGCATGTTGTCGTTGGGAAAGGACCCGTTATTATTAACGATAGATGCACTAAATGACATACATGCGATATTATGAAAAAATTGCGAGTTACGCATTGTATTGAAGAAGCCATATTGGGATAGCTGGCAACAAAGCGGCGGATAACGGCGCCAAAGATGCAATAAATACAGGGACTGTTGCTGCGGATGGAATATCATATAGAGACATAAGAAAATTTAACAGAGCAAACATACGGAACATTTGGCAATTGGATTTCCAGTTATCTATTAGAATTAAAGGTAGATTTTATGGTATGAAACAAGGAAAAATTCCAGTCAAACCATGGTATGACGGATTTACGGAGTGTCGGCCGTTTTACGCTACATTGTGTAGATTAAGACTCAATCATTCATACGCTCCGTTCTGCCTAAGCAGAATTGGGATCGATATCGATCCTAGTTGCTACTGCTTGGGTGAAGCGACTAGGGCGGATGCAGAGCACATCATCATGGAGTGTAAACGTTGGGAAAAGGTCAGACAAAAACTATGGGAGGAAATAATCAAACAAAAAATTTCCCTTCCAATTAATTTTATAACAGTGCTGACAAATACAAGATTATATGGTGCTCTTTATACTTACATCAAATCTAATAATATAAAACTATAAATGAAATGTACATAAAACAATGATATATACGTAAGACTAGACTTTAAGAGATAGTGTAGATATTATGTAATATAGTATATGGCTAATGTACTAGTTTATAAAGCCAATAAATCATAAATAAAAAAAAATAAAAAAGGCCTACTATTCTTCGAGACAAATATTTATTTTGCCATGTCCTCAAACATTGAGAAAGTTGCATTCAGATATACAATAGTATAGCGGCATTAAAGAGTGTCTATTTAAAACATTAGGTTCAGCTATTTCGCTTAAAAAGTATTAGAAGCAAATACTGTGTTTTGATATTTGATGAAATATCATTATCTTCAGATTTGTTATATGATTGGATTGAATCTCATATTGTTCATGTTGCAAAACAGTTGTTTAGTATTGATTTAAATGTTCATGAACTTAAGTTCTTTGTTATATTTAATAAGATTATCTCTATTACATTCGCAAATGTGAACACTTATAAAGCAAGTCTATACCATACATAATATTTTGTGTTATAATATTCTTCAAATAAAACTTGAGCAACATCCCAATATAATGTTTAAATTCAAGATATATTTGTTACCGACCTTGGGAATCAAAAATATTGTTTTTCTCTTTCAATTCATAAACAATTGTATGTGTATAAAACATTATTCTGTTCATCGTAACCTCCTTGTTGATCTTTTATGGCAAATTCAATGATAATGTTTTCATGATGAAACATGGTTGAATGTAATGTTGTAAAATACTCATACAGAAACTATTCAAAGATTTCGTTAAATGCAACTTTACTATTAATTCATTAGATAGCAAAATAACTATTAAATGCAGAATTAATAAAGAACAATGTCTCATAAATTAGTTTTATTCCTAGGAATTTGTATTTCTCTCAATTTTTATAACAATATATATATTATGTTTTTAGGTCTTTTTTGTTTGTGAAGTGTTTGTACTTCTTAACCAATAATCTATTCTTTTTAACCTTTTAAATTTTTGTATTATTTGTCATTCCTTCTAAATTTGTCATTTCATGGCGTGCTCCTGTGCTTGTAGTTTTTTCTTTGTTTTTAAGATTTTAATATATTAATATTAATCATTTAGTAATTAATATTAGTCAGTTATTTTAGCTTAGTTTAGTTAAATACTTCTGTGGTTTTCTCCACTTAGATCTTTAGTTTTTGAGATATTATTTATGCATAATTTTGGAATTACAATATTTATAATTATGTATAATAATTATTATATTTTCAAACATTCCATAACTGTAATTATAATTGTTATTATAAACATAATTTTAATTGTTCTTTAAACATATGTAATATCTTTGAAAATATATATTTTGAATTCGTATGATTTGTTCTTATTTCCAATATAAATTATTCTTCAGGTTTTTGGGGCTCTAAACGATACGTAAAAATTTAGAAGTAATACCAGTGGTTAATTTAAATATTATACATGTGCTGCCATCTATTTTTAAAAATTTGTATTTCAATCAAAGTAACGTCAAATCGCCAGACATAGCGATCTATTTATACTTGTTTATCTATGTTTAAAGCCGTTTTGTCCCATCATGGTCCCACCTCATGACACTTAGAACATAGCGATCTATTTATAGATTTATATAATACAGTTTTAAAATACAAAAAAAACATTTTTTTCAAAAAAGTCCATTTTTTCAATAATTTCAAGATTCTCAAAAATCTAATTTTTTCAAAATATTCAAAAATATTAAAGCTTTTAAAAGTTTGGTATTACGGTACGAGAACTTCCATCAAATTGCCTTAAGGCGCGATGTCATGCACCACTAGTTTTTCCAGATTTGTTGCGGCTCAGTGCCTGGTATATTCCTAAATTTTGACCCAAAGAGTAATTTAGGTTGGACATCGCTGATCTATGCACTTAGTGATTGGATTATTTTCGTTTTCCCATAGACCTTATATACCATAGATAAACAAGTATAATAGATCGCTATGTCTGGCGATTTGACGTTACCTCGATTGAAATACAAATTTTTAAAAATAGATGGCAGCACATGTATAATATTTAAATTAACCCCTGGTATTATTTCTTAATTTGTACGTATCGTATACAGCCCCAAAAACCTGAATAATTTTTAATATTGGAAATAAGAACAAATCATACGAAATACAAAATATATATTTTCGAAGATATTACATATGTTTAAAGAACAATTAAAATTATGTTTATATTAACAATTATAATTACAGTTATGGAATGTATGAAAATATAATAATTATTATACATACTTATAAGTATTATAATTCCACAATTATGCTTAAATAATATGTCAAAAACTAAAGATCTATGTGGAGAAAACCACAGAAGTATTTAACTAAACTAAACAGAAATAACTGACTAATATTAATTACTTAATGACTAATATTAATATATTAAAATCTTAAAAACTAAGTAGAAACTACAAGCACACGATGAAATCACAAATTTAGAAGGAATGACAAATAATACAAAAATTTAAAAGGTTAAAAAAAACAAATAATTTGTTAAAAAGTACAAATACTTCACAAACAAAAAAGTCCTAGAAACATAATATATATATATGTTAGATGCTTAACTTTAACATTCACTCAGTATTTATCACTTAGATCAAATACCTCAACTCTGGCTAACTGAAATTAAATCACAAGTTAATATAATACACACATATAATGATAACAACAATGATATATATTTATTACCATTTAGATGTTTACGCCTCCGAGTCCAGTTAAGTAAGATCGAATATTTATTTATTTATTTACATGACAATCAAAACAACATGGCGACTTATATGAAGTATGTACAAGATACAGCATAGACTTAATGTTGGTATCTATGCTGGCGCGAATATTCAAAGTTGCTAACTTATATATATATATATATATATATATATATATATATATATAAACACTTATAAAGCAAGTCTATACCATACATAATATTTTGTGTTATAATATTCTTCAAATAAAACTTGAGCAACATCCCAATATAATGTTTAAATTTAAGATATATTTGTTACCGACCTTGGGAATCAAAAATATTGTTTTTCTCTTTGAATTCATAAACAATTGTATGTGTATTAAACATTATTCTGTTCATTGTAAACTCCTTGCTGATCTTTTATGGCAAATTCAATTCTAATGTTTTCATGATGAAACATGGTTGAATGTAATGTTGTAAAATACTCATACAGAAACTATTCAAAGATTTCGTTAAAAAGTCCTAGAAACATATATATATATATACACATATATATATATATATATATATATATATATATATATGATATCAAAATTGAGAGAAATCCAAATTACTAGGATTAAAACTCATTTACGAGACATTGTTCTTTATTAATTCTGCATGTAATAGTTATTTTGCTATCTAATGAATTAATAGTAAGTTGCATTTAACGAAACCTTTGAACAGTTTCTGTACGAGTGTTTTATAACATTACATTTTTTTTTCTCTATTACTAATTATTTTTTCTTTTTATCTTACATACTACAGATATTTTACTTTTTCTTTACATATTTTTACTGTTTATTACATTTTTCTTTTTTTTTACGGATATTTCTTCCAAGGGCAGGTCCGTGGGTTGAGTTGAAAATGCACTCAATCATGGTTGCACGATGTCAGAGTCCTTACATTTTTCTGTTGTATAGGGATACAACTCGACTTCCTTTGTATTTCAAAGCGATACAATCTTAGTATGTACCTCTTTACTTCCAAGTGGCATGTTGCCGCTACAGCTGTGCCCACGAAAGGCCATTTTCACTTGAAATCATATTTGAAATCTACGATTTCAAGTGAAAATTTGGTATAAAGCTGATTTTATACCGAACCGACCGAGGTTGGATTCGAACCCGGGACTAGGATTTGCTAGCCCACGTTCTTACCACGGGACAATGTTTTATGCACATACAATTGTTTATGAATCAAAAGATAAAAGCAATATTTTTGATTCACAAGGTCGGTAACAAATATATTTTGAATTTAAACATTATATTGGGATGTTGCACAAGTTTTATTTGAAGAATATTATAACACTAATCTTCCATCAAAATACATTAAAATATTATGTATAAGATAGACTCTCTTTATAAGTGTTTATATTTGCTAATGTAATAGATAATCTTATTAAATATAACAATGAACTTACGTTGATGAACATTTAAACCAATACTGAATAACTGTTTTGCAACATCAACAATATGAGATTCAATCCAATCATATAACAATTCCGAAGATTATGGTATTTCACCAAACATCAAAACACAGTATCTGCTACTAATACTTTTTAAGAGAAATAGCTGAACCTAATGTTTTAAATAGACACTCATAAATTCTGCTATACTCTTGTATCTCTGAATGCAACTTTCTCAATGTTTGAGGACATGGCAAAATAAATATTTGTCTCCAAAAATAGTATACCTTTCGAGACTTTTTGTACGACTTATTTCTTAAATTATGGCATTGTTTATGAATCCTTCTTGTCATTACATATGTTCACGCCAAATTAGACGTGGCAACGCTGCACTCATTTTTCTAAGAAAATATTACATTTGCAACGACGCTTGGACAGTTTGCACCTCAAGATTCAACTACGAAGGGTCCTTGCTAGGTACCTGAAGGCGGCACATATGGTCTAGACCCGGTCGCCAATCTATCCACATTCAAATACTCCAATATTATTTCAATACTCAAACAATATCATACAAACAGTGTAAATTATATTCTACAAATAAATAAGTGTAAATCTACTTGTTATTAATCAATATTTACATTTTAAAACGGTTGATAGAGCCACTAATTCTATCTGGTCCTTGAGCTTACACTTCAACAAAAAACATTGGTCCAAAACGAACCGGATGCGGTCACCAGTGCGAAGAAAATAATTAAAATCTGAAATCTAAATTCGAAATAAAATAAAGTGAAAGTGCAAAACAAGACAGGAAGTTCTAACTTTGGCGCTACACCTACGAGCGAGCACAGCAAGCAGCGAGTATATCAGGTTAGTCAAGCATTCCTTCCTATCAATCTTTCCTTATTTAATATTTAGAGTTTTAATTCAATCTGTGTCAAAATGGAATCATTAAATAAACTCAAAATGAAACAGCAAGTTACTAAAACACGTTTAACAAAATACGAAAAAGTATGCAGGCAAATGTCGGAACTACCTGCTTGCGACTTAAATATTGCAGACATAAAACGCCTTATCGATGATGTGAAGCCTTTGTTTGAAATCTTTGAAAATACCGTAATTAGTATAACAGCATTACTAGAAGACGAAAGTCAAATTAATAATTTAATAGAAATAGAGTTAGATAAATTTTTTGAAAAACATAATAAATGTTTATCAACTTTACTTAAACTTAGTCAGGCAGCATCAAGTAAGTCAGATACTAGTTCGAATAGTAATTCTAATGATACCACTATAACAAATAATTCGAACAACATAAAACTACCTCAAATCAATTTACCTCAGTTTGACGGCTCTTACTTAAATTGGCTACAATTTTATGATTCGTTTTCTTCTTTAATTCATAATATTGTAACATCGGTAATTCTCAAAAATTTTATTATTTAAAATCATGCGTAAAAGGAGAGGCGGCAAGCCTTATAGAATCTCTATCGGCAATTGCCGATAATTATATAATTGCGTGGGATTTACTGAAAACGCGTTTCGAAAATAAGAAATTAATCGTAAACAATCACATCAAAAAATTATTCGACCACCCGGCCATGCATAACGAATCAGGTAAAGACCTTCGTAATCTAATAGACGCGTTTAATAAGCATTTAAGATGCTTAAAAATGTTACAACAACCCGTCGATCAATGGGACGCGTTATTAAATTATCTTGTAATTTCTAAAATTGATAAGAAAACTCATCAAGAGTGGGAGATGTTAATGAATAAAGGCTCTGAACTAGTTACATTTTCCGAACTTAGCAATTTTTTAAATCAACGCTGCACAATATTAGAAGCAATTAATCCGACTGAAACAAGAATCGGAAACTCCAATAAATTTAAAGATATAAAACCTAATTACACAAAGCAAACAAAGTCTTACGTTACATCCACTAATCACAAAAATATTTGCCTAATTTGCAAAGAGCCATTTCATTCACCGTTCAAATGTCAAGGTTTTCGGACACTATCTCCAGAAGATAGAGTTAGCAAAGTAAATCAATTAAAACTATGCACGAATTGCTTACGTTACAATCATAATAGCAATCAATGTACTTCTTTAAATCGTTGTACCTTTTGTAATTCAAATCATCATAGTCTTCTGCATATAGACTCAAGCCAATTACAAGCTGTTAATAATGCACCACAAAATGTTTAGTGCCATACCGAAAATGATTCAAGTCAAATCATCTTATCTACCGCAGTAATTAATGTATTAGATAGCAATAATAGTTATAGAGCATGTAGAGTATTATTAGATTCGGGATCACAATCCAATTTCATCACGGAGAAATTTGCTAATAAGCTCGGTTTACATAAACAATCAATAAATATGTCAGTCCGGGGAATAAATCAAAATTCAACGGAAATTAAGTCAGAAACAACAATTACTATAAAATCCTGCATTAATAACTTTTCATTAGATCTATCCTGCTTTATCTTAAATAATATAACAAATAATTTGCCGACGGTGTCATTCAATAAAAATATTTTAAATATCCCAAATTATGTAAAATTAGCGGATCTCACATTTAATAAAAGCAATAAAATCGATATTTTAATAGGTTCGGAAATATTTTGGAATATATTTTGTAAAGGATATATTCATCTAGGAAAAAATAGACCTATTTTGCAAAATACACAGTTCGGGTGGGTTATGGCTGGCAGCGTACCTATCAACAATTCCAGTTCATTTACGATATGTCATCATACGGCTAATTTAGGAAATCAAGTTCAAAAATTCTGGGAACTGGAAGCGTGCAGCGATATACAACATTTTACCGAATCAGAAAAACAATGCGAACAGCATTTTGTTGCCAATACAACGCGGGCAGACGACGGAAGATTTATAGTTAAAATTCCGTTTACTGACAATATAAAGAAAATAGGGAATAGTAAGCAAATCGCGGTCAAACGTTTTATTTCACTTGAAAACCGCTTACAAACAAACAAAAATCTATTTAACGAATACAAAAATTTCATGAATACTTATATAACACTAGGGCACATGAGCGAAGTCAACGAATCTTCCGAACCCGCGACGTGTTTCTATTTGCCTCACCACGGGGTGGTAAAACCAGACAGTTTAACAACGAAATTGCGCGTAGTTTTCGATGCATCTTGCAAAACCGATACAGGCCTGTCGTTGAATGAACTACAACTTGTTGGACCCACAATTCAAAATAATATTTTTTCTATCATACTAAGATTCAGAAGACATGCGTTTGTACTTACAGCCGATATAGAAAAAATGTACAGAAAGTTTTGGTTCACGAAAACGACAGAAAAATGCAAAGAATATTCTGGAGGGACAATCCTAGCAGCAAATTAAAAATTTATCAATTAAATACAGTAACATACGGGACAGCTTCTGCGCCGTTTTTAGCCATACGCTGTTTTTTTTTTTTTTTTTTTTTTTTTTTTTTTTTTTTTTTTTTTTTAAAACTTTATTACTAATTATTTTTTCTTTTTATCTTACATACTACATATATTTTACTTTTTCTTTACATATTTTTACTGTTTTTTTTACATTTACATTTTTCTTTACTAATACTTCTTCCAAAGGCAGGTCCGTGGGTTGAGTTGAAAATGCACTCAATCATGGTTGCACGATGTCAGAGCCTTTACATTTTTCTGTTGTATAGGGATACAAATCGACTTCCTTTTGTATTTCAAAGCGATACAATCTTAGTACCTCTTTACTTCCAAGTGGCATGTTGCCGCTACAGCTATGCCCACGAAAGGCCATTTTCACTTGAAATCATATTTGAAATCTATGATTTCAAGTGAAAATTTGGTATCAAGCTGCTTTGATACCGAACCGACCGAGGTTGGATTCGAACCCGGGACTAGGATTTGCTAGCCCACGTTCTTACCACGGGACCACGGCCGGCCCTTTGTTTGGAGCAGTTAGCCAGAGAAAATATAACTAACTATACGAAGGAATGCGAAATTCTCAGAAATGATTTCTACGTTGACGATTTATTAACTGGAACTGATAACATATCCGAATTATTCACTATTAAAAATAACCTTTATAATATTTTACAACAAGCTAAATTCAATCTATATAAATTTAATTCTAATTATTCAAAACATTTAAATGCAGATAATCCAACTTTAAACATCGGCGAACAAACTATCAAAACTTTAGATATATCTTGGAATTCGGTAACAGACAGTTTTGAATTTGACTACAAAAATATAAAAATAAATCAAATAGTTAGCAAAAGATCAATTTTATCGGCAACAGCGCAAATGTATGATCCTATGGGCTTTTTATCTCCAATTATCGTCATACCAAAACTAATAATTCAAAGCCTATGGCGATTAAACTTATCATGGGACGAGCCCATTCCTTCGGAACTAGAAATTAAATGGAAACAGATTTGTTTCGAAGTAAAATCTATTAAAAACTTGAAAATTGAAAGACATATATTTTGTAATAATCGTATAAACGCAGAATTACATGGCTTTGCTGACGCATCAGAGCAAGCTTACGGCGCGTGTATATATGTACGGTGTATTAACAAATATTCTGAAATTAAAATCAAACTAATAGCGGCAAAATCTCGAGTAGCACCATTAAAAAATATTACACTTCCCCGTCTCGAGCTTTGTGCGGCACAACTACTAGCAAATCTTGCGCAAATAACGAAACGTGCATTAAATATCGCGTTTTACAAAGAATTCTATTGGAGCGATTCCACAATAACTCTTTCGTGGATAAGATCTCCATCTTATAAATGGAAAACCTTCGTTCCCAATAGAGTTTCTGATATTCAAACAAAAACCGACGCAAATAACTGGCTACATGTCCGATCGGAAGACAATCCAGCGAACCTCATATCACGCGGGTGCTATACACATGATTTATTGAATTCATCCTTGTGGTGGCAAGGCCCATCTTGGCTACAACATCTAACTGAAACACAGCGACGTGCAACTGACAATATTTCAATTCCTGAAACTGATGTCGAACGCCGAATCACAAGTTTGACTTGTACAAAAATTAACAATAACGAACATTTTTTCTTGTACTCTTCTCTTATTAAACTGCTTTTTGTTATCGATTTTTACAAAATTTAAAACTAAAAAAGAAAGAAAAAGGACTGTATGGCCTACTCACAGTCGATGAATTCAATAATTCACTAAACAAGTTAATAAAAATATCACAATATGAAATATTCAAACAAGACGTAGATATAGTCGCGCGTGGGGAAGCATTACACAAATCGTTGAAATTAAAATCATTAACACCGTTTTAGACAAAAATGGAATATTGCGCGTCGGCGGTAGGATAAAGAATTCAAATTTACCGTATGATAAATGCCATCCGATAATACTACCAAAAAATCATCCATTGACTATTCTAATAACTAGGCATGAGCATTTAAAACTGTATCATTGCGGAGCACAGATGTTATTAAATGCGTTGCGTAATACTTATTGGCCTATCGGAAGCAGAAACCTGACAAGATCGATCGTGAAAAAATGCGTAACATGTTTTAAGGTAAAACCCACATTTATTAATCCAGTAATGGGCAATTTGCCTAAATATCGAGTTACACCGCAGTCACCTTTCTTTATATGCGGAGTAGATTACGGAGGTCCTATCTTATTAAGAGATCGTCAAACAAGAGGATACAAAAAATTTAAGGCTTACATATGTTTGTTCGTGTGCCTTGTTACAAAAGCAATACATATCGAATTAGTATCTGATTTAACTACGAATAGTTTTTTAGCCACTTTTAAATGATTTATGGCGCGACGCGGAAAACCTCGCGAAATGTATTCCGATAATGGAACAAATTTTATAGGTGCAGCATCAGGATTGAAGGAGCTTTATAAATTTTTACAAAAAAATCAAATCAAAATAAGACCAACGAAGGCGTGTCATGGAAGCACATTCCACCAAACTCTCCTCATTTTGGAGGAATTTGGGAGGGGGCATAAAGTCGTGCAAGGCGAGTATTGGGTAAAGCTATTTTAACTTTTGAGGATTTTTATACGGTTTTGACACAGATCGAAGCAATATTAAACTCGAGACCAATCTCACCCTTAAGCTCCGACCCCAATAACTATGATCCCTTAACTCCTGGTCATTTTCTCATTGGAAGTCCTTAACATCTACTCCCGATCCATCAGTGCTTGAAACCCTTGATAACAGGCTTTCTCGGTATCAACGACTACAGAAACTTGTGCAACATTTTTGGAAGCATTGGCACAAAGAATACGTATCGGAGCTGCAGACAAGAACAAAATGGCAGGTTCAACCATCGCAACCAGCTGAGGTAGGCGATATGGTAGTGGTCAGAGAAGACAATTTACCTCCACTACACTGGCGATTGGGGCGTATTCTTGACACACATCCAGGAGATGATGGACTTGTGCGTGTTGTGACAATCAAGACACAAAATGGTTGTACTCAAACGTGCAATTAATCGAATTTGTGTGTTACCAAAACCATAGAAAATGTAATTTAAACCAATAGACTATTATTAACTCAAGAGCTAAACTATAATTTTAATTTTGAAATGATATACTGAAATGAGATAATGGGGTTGGTAGTATGGTTCGGGTATGGGTTGGAGGTCCTTTTGTTGTAAGATCCACAGTCCGGGATATTGGTTACTGTAGTAGCTTCTTTATGCGATATGGTAATAATATCCGTCCAACCTTTCCTGATGTCTTGGGTCGAGCAGTAGGAATAATGTTTGATCGACTGGTTTGGTGAGAGTTCTCTTCAGACTAATGGGTCTTTTCAAAAAGTATTCGCTGGAAGAGACAAACTTCAGGTTCCAATAAAAATCCACTTGTAATGTTTTACACTGTATTTATTGCTTTACTTCACAGACATAATCTCCACTTAGATTATCTAAGACTACTCTAAGACATTATGGCTAGACTTTTGGCTAAGACATCATTAGCCTAGATTCTTGACTAAGACATCACTGCTAAACTCTTGTCTAAGACATCACTAGCTAGTCTTGACTAAGACATCACTAGTTCATACAAATAATTTTGACTCTTTATATATTGCATTGGACGTGATAATTCGGGATGGCGCACTTCCGCATTCATACGAAGATCTTGGACTTTGATCAACATTGAACAATGAATTCATATTTTTATTAAAGCACGTATGATTACAGAACACGCCACCCCTAAAGCATATTGTTAGTCCTCTAACAATTAAAAAGAAAAAAGAAATTACAATTTATTGGGGTTCCTCCCCTCTAAAACAATTTATCGTCCTCGATAAATGAAAAATAATAATCTATGGTACAATTGATTATAGCAGAAGAGAGAAAACTATTTGCAAAATATAAAAAAGTAAAGTATAAAATTTTGTAATATGTCTGAAATATAGTAATTAGATAACAATTCTGATGATAATATGAATAAAAAAAAAAATTACACATCAACCCTTTTTTTTTAAAAAAAAAAAAAAAA
>NW_020539401.1:0-22670 GCF_003426905.1 Ctenocephalides felis
ACCTCCTTGTTGATCTTTTATGGCAAATTCAATGATAATGTTTTCATGATGAAACATGGTTGAATGTAATGTTGTAAAATACTCATACAGAAACTATTCAAAGATTTCGTTAAATGCAACTTTACTATTAATTCATTAGATAGCAAAATAACTATTAAATGCAGAATTAATAAAGAACAATGTCTCATAAATTAGTTTTATTCCTAGGAATTTGTATTTCTCTCAATTTTTATAACAATATATATATTATGTTTTTAGGTCTTTTTTGTTTGTGAAGTGTTTGTACTTCTTAACCAATAATCTATTCTTTTTAACCTTTTAAATTTTTGTATTATTTGTCATTCCTTCTAAATTTGTCATTTCATGGCGTGCTCCTGTGCTTGTAGTTTTTTCTTTGTTTTTAAGATTTTAATATATTAATATTAATCATTTAGTAATTAATATTAGTCAGTTATTTAGCTTAGTTTAGTTAAATACTTCTGTGGTTTTCTCCACTTAGATCTTTAGTTTTTGAGATATTATTTATGCATAATTTTGGAATTACAATATTTATAATTGTATAATAATTATTATATTTTCAAACATTCCATAACTGTAATTATAATTGTTATTATAAACATAATTTTAATTGTTCTTTAAACATATGTAATATCTTTGAAAATATTTGAATTCGTATGATTTGTTCTTATTTCCAATATAAATTATTCTTCAGGTTTTGGGGCTCTAAACGATACGTAAAAATTTAGAAGTAATACCAGTGGTTAATTTAAATATTATACATGTGCTGCCATCTATTTTAAAAATTTGTATTTCAATCAAAGTAACGTCAAATCGCCAGACATAGCGATCTATTTATACTTGTTTATCTATGTTTAAAGCCGTTTTGTCCCATCATGGTCCCACCTCATGACACTTAGAACATAGCGATCTATTTATAGATTTATATAATACAGTTTTAAAATACAAAAAAAAATTTTTTTCAAAAAAGTCCATTTTTTCAATAATTTCAAGATTCTCAAAAATCTAATTTTTTCAAAATATTCAAAAATATTAAAGCTTTTAAAAGTTTGGTATTACGGTACGAGAACTTCCATCAAATTGCCTTAAGGCGCGATGTCATGCACCACTAGTTTTTCCAGATTTGTTGCGGCTCAGTGCCTGGTATATTCCTAAATTTTGACCCAAAGAGTAATTTAGGTTGGACATCGCTGATCTATGCACTTAGTGATTGGATTATTTTCGTTTTCCCATAGACCTTATATACCATAGATAAACAAGTATAATAGATCGCTATGTCTGGCGATTTGACGTTACCTCGATTGAAATACAAATTTTTAAAAATAGATGGCAGCACATGTATAATATTTAAATTAACCCCTGGTATTATTTCTTAATTTGTACGTATCGTATACAGCCCCAAAAACCTGAATAATTTTTAATATTGGAAATAAGAACAAATCATACGAAATACAAAATATATATTTTCGAAGATATTACATATGTTTAAAGAACAATTAAAATTATGTTTATATTAACAATTATAATTACAGTTATGGAATGTATGAAAATATAATAATTATTATACATACTTATAAGTATTATAATTCCACAATTATGCTTAAATAATATGTCAAAAACTAAAGATCTATGTGGAGAAAACCACAGAAGTATTTAACTAAACTAAACAGAAATAACTGACTAATATTAATTACTTAATGACTAATATTAATATATTAAAATCTTAAAAACTAAGTAGAAACTACAAGCACACGATGAAATCACAAATTTAGAAGGAATGACAAATAATACAAAAATTTAAAAGGTTAAAAAAAACAAATAATTTGTTAAAAAGTACAAATACTTCACAAACAAAAAAGTCCTAGAAACATAATATATATATATGTTAGATGCTTAACTTTAACATTCACTCAGTATTTATCACTTAGATCAAATACCTCAACTCTGGCTAACTGAAATTAAATCACAAGTTAATATAATACACACATATAATGATAACAACAATGATATATATTTATTACCATTTAGATGTTTACGCCTCCGAGTCCAGTTAAGTAAGATCGAATATTTATTTATTTATTTACATGACAATCAAAACAACATGGCGACTTATATGAAGTATGTACAAGATACAGCATAGACTTAATGTTGGTATCTATGCTGGCGCGAATATTCAAAGTTGCTAACTTATATATATATATATATATATATATATATATATATATATAAACACTTATAAAGCAAGTCTATACCATACATAATATTTTGTGTTATAATATTCTTCAAATAAAACTTGAGCAACATCCCAATATAATGTTTAAATTTAAGATATATTTGTTACCGACCTTGGGAATCAAAAATATTGTTTTTCTCTTTGAATTCATAAACAATTGTATGTGTATTAAACATTATTCTGTTCATTGTAAACTCCTTGCTGATCTTTTATGGCAAATTCAATTCTAATGTTTTCATGATGAAACATGGTTGAATGTAATGTTGTAAAATACTCATACAGAAACTATTCAAAGATTTCGTTAAAAAGTCCTAGAAACATATATATATATATACACATATATATATATATATATATATATATATATATATTATCAAAATTGAGAGAAATCCAAATTACTAGGATTAAAACTCATTTACGAGACATTGTTCTTTATTAATTCTGCATGTAATAGTTATTTTGCTATCTAATGAATTAATAGTAAGTTGCATTTAACGAAACCTTTGAACAGTTTCTGTACGAGTGTTTTATAACATTACATTTTTTTTTCTCTATTACTAATTATTTTTTCTTTTTATCTTACATACTACAGATATTTTACTTTTTCTTTACATATTTTTACTGTTTATTACATTTTTCTTTTTTTTTACGGATATTTCTTCCAAGGGCAGGTCCGTGGGTTGAGTTGAAAATGCACTCAATCATGGTTGCACGATGTCAGAGTCCTTACATTTTTCTGTTGTATAGGGATACAACTCGACTTCCTTTGTATTTCAAAGCGATACAATCTTAGTATGTACCTCTTTACTTCCAAGTGGCATGTTGCCGCTACAGCTGTGCCCACGAAAGGCCATTTTCACTTGAAATCATATTTGAAATCTACGATTTCAAGTGAAAATTTGGTATAAAGCTGATTTTATACCGAACCGACCGAGGTTGGATTCGAACCCGGGACTAGGATTTGCTAGCCCACGTTCTTACCACGGGACAATGTTTTATGCACATACAATTGTTTATGAATCAAAAGATAAAAGCAATATTTTTGATTCACAAGGTCGGTAACAAATATATTTTGAATTTAAACATTATATTGGGATGTTGCACAAGTTTTATTTGAAGAATATTATAACACTAATCTTCCATCAAAATACATTAAAATATTATGTATAAGATAGACTCTCTTTATAAGTGTTTATATTTGCTAATGTAATAGATAATCTTATTAAATATAACAATGAACTTACGTTGATGAACATTTAAACCAATACTGAATAACTGTTTTGCAACATCAACAATATGAGATTCAATCCAATCATATAACAATTCCGAAGATTATGGTATTTCACCAAACATCAAAACACAGTATCTGCTACTAATACTTTTTAAGAGAAATAGCTGAACCTAATGTTTTAAATAGACACTCATAAATTCTGCTATACTCTTGTATCTCTGAATGCAACTTTCTCAATGTTTGAGGACATGGCAAAATAAATATTTGTCTCCAAAAATAGTATACCTTTCGAGACTTTTTGTACGACTTATTTCTTAAATTATGGCATTGTTTATGAATCCTTCTTGTCATTACATATGTTCACGCCAAATTAGACGTGGCAACGCTGCACTCATTTTTCTAAGAAAATATTACATTTGCAACGACGCTTGGACAGTTTGCACCTCAAGATTCAACTACGAAGGGTCCTTGCTAGGTACCTGAAGGCGGCACATATGGTCTAGACCCGGTCGCCAATCTATCCACATTCAAATACTCCAATATTATTTCAATACTCAAACAATATCATACAAACAGTGTAAATTATATTCTACAAATAAATAAGTGTAAATCTACTTGTTATTAATCAATATTTACATTTTAAAACGGTTGATAGAGCCACTAATTCTATCTGGTCCTTGAGCTTACACTTCAACAAAAAACATTGGTCCAAAACGAACCGGATGCGGTCACCAGTGCGAAGAAAATAATTAAAATCTGAAATCTAAATTCGAAATAAAATAAAGTGAAAGTGCAAAACAAGACAGGAAGTTCTAACTTTGGCGCTACACCTACGAGCGAGCACAGCAAGCAGCGAGTATATCAGGTTAGTCAAGCATTCCTTCCTATCAATCTTTCCTTATTTAATATTTAGAGTTTTAATTCAATCTGTGTCAAAATGGAATCATTAAATAAACTCAAAATGAAACAGCAAGTTACTAAAACACGTTTAACAAAATACGAAAAAGTATGCAGGCAAATGTCGGAACTACCTGCTTGCGACTTAAATATTGCAGACATAAAACGCCTTATCGATGATGTGAAGCCTTTGTTTGAAATCTTTGAAAATACCGTAATTAGTATAACAGCATTACTAGAAGACGAAAGTCAAATTAATAATTTAATAGAAATAGAGTTAGATAAATTTTTTGAAAAACATAATAAATGTTTATCAACTTTACTTAAACTTAGTCAGGCAGCATCAAGTAAGTCAGATACTAGTTCGAATAGTAATTCTAATGATACCACTATAACAAATAATTCGAACAACATAAAACTACCTCAAATCAATTTACCTCAGTTTGACGGCTCTTACTTAAATTGGCTACAATTTTATGATTCGTTTTCTTCTTTAATTCATAATATTGTAACATCGGTAATTCTCAAAAATTTTATTATTTAAAATCATGCGTAAAAGGAGAGGCGGCAAGCCTTATAGAATCTCTATCGGCAATTGCCGATAATTATATAATTGCGTGGGATTTACTGAAAACGCGTTTCGAAAATAAGAAATTAATCGTAAACAATCACATCAAAAAATTATTCGACCACCCGGCCATGCATAACGAATCAGGTAAAGACCTTCGTAATCTAATAGACGCGTTTAATAAGCATTTAAGATGCTTAAAAATGTTACAACAACCCGTCGATCAATGGGACGCGTTATTAAATTATCTTGTAATTTCTAAAATTGATAAGAAAACTCATCAAGAGTGGGAGATGTTAATGAATAAAGGCTCTGAACTAGTTACATTTTCCGAACTTAGCAATTTTTTAAATCAACGCTGCACAATATTAGAAGCAATTAATCCGACTGAAACAAGAATCGGAAACTCCAATAAATTTAAAGATATAAAACCTAATTACACAAAGCAAACAAAGTCTTACGTTACATCCACTAATCACAAAAATATTTGCCTAATTTGCAAAGAGCCATTTCATTCACCGTTCAAATGTCAAGGTTTTCGGACACTATCTCCAGAAGATAGAGTTAGCAAAGTAAATCAATTAAAACTATGCACGAATTGCTTACGTTACAATCATAATAGCAATCAATGTACTTCTTTAAATCGTTGTACCTTTTGTAATTCAAATCATCATAGTCTTCTGCATATAGACTCAAGCCAATTACAAGCTGTTAATAATGCACCACAAAATGTTTAGTGCCATACCGAAAATGATTCAAGTCAAATCATCTTATCTACCGCAGTAATTAATGTATTAGATAGCAATAATAGTTATAGAGCATGTAGAGTATTATTAGATTCGGGATCACAATCCAATTTCATCACGGAGAAATTTGCTAATAAGCTCGGTTTACATAAACAATCAATAAATATGTCAGTCCGGGGAATAAATCAAAATTCAACGGAAATTAAGTCAGAAACAACAATTACTATAAAATCCTGCATTAATAACTTTTCATTAGATCTATCCTGCTTTATCTTAAATAATATAACAAATAATTTGCCGACGGTGTCATTCAATAAAAATATTTTAAATATCCCAAATTATGTAAAATTAGCGGATCTCACATTTAATAAAAGCAATAAAATCGATATTTTAATAGGTTCGGAAATATTTTGGAATATATTTTGTAAAGGATATATTCATCTAGGAAAAAATAGACCTATTTTGCAAAATACACAGTTCGGGTGGGTTATGGCTGGCAGCGTACCTATCAACAATTCCAGTTCATTTACGATATGTCATCATACGGCTAATTTAGGAAATCAAGTTCAAAAATTCTGGGAACTGGAAGCGTGCAGCGATATACAACATTTTACCGAATCAGAAAAACAATGCGAACAGCATTTTGTTGCCAATACAACGCGGGCAGACGACGGAAGATTTATAGTTAAAATTCCGTTTACTGACAATATAAAGAAAATAGGGAATAGTAAGCAAATCGCGGTCAAACGTTTTATTTCACTTGAAAACCGCTTACAAACAAACAAAAATCTATTTAACGAATACAAAAATTTCATGAATACTTATATAACACTAGGGCACATGAGCGAAGTCAACGAATCTTCCGAACCCGCGACGTGTTTCTATTTGCCTCACCACGGGGTGGTAAAACCAGACAGTTTAACAACGAAATTGCGCGTAGTTTTCGATGCATCTTGCAAAACCGATACAGGCCTGTCGTTGAATGAACTACAACTTGTTGGACCCACAATTCAAAATAATATTTTTTCTATCATACTAAGATTCAGAAGACATGCGTTTGTACTTACAGCCGATATAGAAAAAATGTACAGAAAGTTTTGGTTCACGAAAACGACAGAAAAATGCAAAGAATATTCTGGAGGGACAATCCTAGCAGCAAATTAAAAATTTATCAATTAAATACAGTAACATACGGGACAGCTTCTGCGCCGTTTTTAGCCATACGCTGTTTTTTTTTTTTTTTTTTTTTTTTTTTTTTTTTTTTTTTTTTTTTAAAACTTTATTACTAATTATTTTTTCTTTTTATCTTACATACTACATATATTTTACTTTTTCTTTACATATTTTTACTGTTTTTTTTACATTTACATTTTTCTTTACTAATACTTCTTCCAAAGGCAGGTCCGTGGGTTGAGTTGAAAATGCACTCAATCATGGTTGCACGATGTCAGAGCCTTTACATTTTTCTGTTGTATAGGGATACAAATCGACTTCCTCTTTGTATTTCAAAGCGATACAATCTTAGTACCTCTTTACTTCCAAGTGGCATGTTGCCGCTACAGCTATGCCCACGAAAGGCCATTTTCACTTGAAAACATATTTGAAATCTATGATTTCAAGTGAAAATTTGGTATCAAGCTGCTTTGATACCGAACCGACCGAGGTTGGATTCGAACCCGGGACTAGGATTTGCTAGCCCACGTTCTTACCACGGGACCACGGCCGGCCCTTTGTTTGGAGCAGTTAGCCAGAGAAAATATAACTAACTATACGAAGGAATGCGAAATTCTCAGAAATGATTTCTACGTTGACGATTTATTAACTGGAACTGATAACATATCCGAATTATTCACTATTAAAAATAACCTTTATAATATTTTACAACAAGCTAAATTCAATCTATATAAATTTAATTCTAATTATTCAAAACATTTAAATGCAGATAATCCAACTTTAAACATCGGCGAACAAACTATCAAAACTTTAGATATATCTTGGAATTCGGTAACAGACAGTTTTGAATTTGACTACAAAAATATAAAAATAAATCAAATAGTTAGCAAAAGATCAATTTTATCGGCAACAGCGCAAATGTATGATCCTATGGGCTTTTTATCTCCAATTATCGTCATACCAAAACTAATAATTCAAAGCCTATGGCGATTAAACTTATCATGGGACGAGCCCATTCCTTCGGAACTAGAAATTAAATGGAAACAGATTTGTTTCGAAGTAAAATCTATTAAAAACTTGAAAATTGAAAGACATATATTTTGTAATAATCGTATAAACGCAGAATTACATGGCTTTGCTGACGCATCAGAGCAAGCTTACGGCGCGTGTATATATGTACGGTGTATTAACAAATATTCTGAAATTAAAATCAAACTAATAGCGGCAAAATCTCGAGTAGCACCATTAAAAAATATTACACTTCCCCGTCTCGAGCTTTGTGCGGCACAACTACTAGCAAATCTTGCGCAAATAACGAAACGTGCATTAAATATCGCGTTTTACAAAGAATTCTATTGGAGCGATTCCACAATAACTCTTTCGTGGATAAGATCTCCATCTTATAAATGGAAAACCTTCGTTCCCAATAGAGTTTCTGATATTCAAACAAAAACCGACGCAAATAACTGGCTACATGTCCGATCGGAAGACAATCCAGCGAACCTCATATCACGCGGGTGCTATACACATGATTTATTGAATTCATCCTTGTGGTGGCAAGGCCCATCTTGGCTACAACATCTAACTGAAACACAGCGACGTGCAACTGACAATATTTCAATTCCTGAAACTGATGTCGAACGCCGAATCACAAGTTTGACTTGTACAAAAATTAACAATAACGAACATTTTTTCTTGTACTCTTCTCTTATTAAACTGCTTTTTGTTATCGATTTTTACAAAATTTAAAACTAAAAAAGAAAGAAAAAGGACTGTATGGCCTACTCACAGTCGATGAATTCAATAATTCACTAAACAAGTTAATAAAAATATCACAATATGAAATATTCAAACAAGACGTAGATATAGTCGCGCGTGGGGAAGCATTACACAAATCGTTGAAATTAAAATCATTAACACCGTTTTAGACAAAAATGGAATATTGCGCGTCGGCGGTAGGATAAAGAATTCAAATTTACCGTATGATAAATGCCATCCGATAATACTACCAAAAAATCATCCATTGACTATTCTAATAACTAGGCATGAGCATTTAAAACTGTATCATTGCGGAGCACAGATGTTATTAAATGCGTTGCGTAATACTTATTGGCCTATCGGAAGCAGAAACCTGACAAGATCGATCGTGAAAAAATGCGTAACATGTTTTAAGGTAAAACCCACATTTATTAATCCAGTAATGGGCAATTTGCCTAAATATCGAGTTACACCGCAGTCACCTTTCTTTATATGCGGAGTAGATTACGGAGGTCCTATCTTATTAAGAGATCGTCAAACAAGAGGATACAAAAAATTTAAGGCTTACATATGTTTGTTCGTGTGCCTTGTTACAAAAGCAATACATATCGAATTAGTATCTGATTTAACTACGAATAGTTTTTTAGCCACTTTTAAATGATTTATGGCGCGACGCGGAAAACCTCGCGAAATGTATTCCGATAATGGAACAAATTTTATAGGTGCAGCATCAGGATTGAAGGAGCTTTATAAATTTTTACAACAAAAATCAAATCAAAATAAGACCAACGAAGGCGTGTCATGGAAGCACATTCCACCAAACTCTCCTCATTTTGGAGGAATTTGGGAGGGGGCATAAAGTCGTGCAAGGCGAGTATTGGGTAAAGCTATTTTAACTTTTGAGGATTTTTATACGGTTTTGACACAGATCGAAGCAATATTAAACTCGAGACCAATCTCACCCTTAAGCTCCGACCCCAATAACTATGATCCCTTAACTCCTGGTCATTTTCTCATTGGAAAGTCCTTAACATCTACTCCCGATCCATCAGTGCTTGAAACCCTTGATAACAGGCTTTCTCGGTATCAACGACTACAGAAACTTGTGCAACATTTTTGGAAGCATTGGCACAAAGAATACGTATCGGAGCTGCAGACAAGAACAAAATGGCAGGTTCAACCATCGCAACCAGCTGAGGTAGGCGATATGGTAGTGGTCAGAGAAGACAATTTACCTCCACTACACTGGCGATTGGGGCGTATTCTTGACACACATCCAGGAGATGATGGACTTGTGCGTGTTGTGACAATCAAGACACAAAATGGTGTACTCAAACGTGCAATTAATCGAATTTGTGTGTTACCAAAACCATAGAAAATGTAATTTAAACCAATAGACTATTATTAACTCAAGAGCTAAACTATAATTTTAATTTTGAAATGATATACTGAAATGAGATAATGGGGTTGGTAGTATGGTTCGGGTATGGGTTGGAGGTCCTTTTGTTGTAAGATCCACAGTCCGGGATATTGGTTACTGTAGTAGCTTCTTTATGCGATATGGTAATAATATCCGTCCAACCTTTCCTGATGTCTTTGGGTCGAGCAGTAGGAATAATGTTTGATCGACTGGTTTGGTGAGAGTTCTCTTCAGACTAATGGGTCTTTTCAAAAAGGTATTCGCTGGAAGAGACAAACTTCAGGTTCCAATAAAAATCCACTTGTAATGTTTTACACTGTATTTATTGCTTTACTTCACAGACATAATCTCCACTTAGATTATCTAAGACTACTCTAAGACATTATGGCTAGACTTTTGGCTAAGACATCATTAGCCTAGATTCTTGACTAAGACATCACTGCTAAACTCTTGTCTAAGACATCACTAGCTAGAGTCTTGACTAAGACATCACTAGTTCATACAAATAATTTTGACTCTTTATATATTGCATTGGACGTGATAATTCGGGATGGCGCACTTCCGCATTCATACGAAGATCTTGGACTTTGATCAACATTGAACAATGAATTCATATTTTTATTAAAAGCACGTATGATTACAGAACACGCCACCCCTAAAGCATATTGTTAGTCCTCTAACAATTAAAAAGAAAAAAGAAATTACAATTTATTGGGGTTCCTCCCCTCTAAAACAATTTATCGTCCTCGATAAATGAAAAATAATAATCTATGGTACAATTGATTATAGCAGAAGAGAGAAAACTATTTGCAAAATATAAAAAAGTAAAAGTATAAAATTTTGTAATATGTCTGAAATATAGTAATTAGATAACAATTCTGATGATAATATGAATAAAAAAAAAAATTAACATCAACCCTTTTTTTTTAAAAAAAAAAAAAAATCTAATATTGTTGTAACATTTTGCTGCATATTGTGATTTTTAATAATTCATTAAAATTATTTTGATTTAGCTTCAGCAGTTTGTTTAATTTCAAAAGTAGGATTTTGATAATACAGCAAAATATTACAAACAATAATTAGTTACATTATTCTTATTGGATATAGTATGCAATCTAAGACCATATGAATTCGCATAGTTGCATAACTTGTGTGACTGCTTTAAAATGATTAGTAGACAAAAGCGAAGTTGTGACCTATTTGATTTATATACATCAATAAAACTTCTAAAAATTTAAAAATTAATTATTTGATCCATTATCACTATCATTAATTAGTTTCGATAAAATAATAAAAACAATTTTTCTATTTGCATAAGAATATTAACAAGGTGCAAGATCTCTCTTTCTTTTTACAAATTTAATATAATAAATTGTTTAATTTTGTATGATAATTTATTTATTTGATTCGAATTTAAAATATGATCAAAATACTCTGTCAGATTCAGTTCAATATTTTTAATAGGATGTTTAAAAATGCGCGCGCGATTATTTCTAACTGAAGCTGTATGAGAATCTTGTATCAATCTTCGAAGATTTAAAAAAAAATAGATTGCACACTTGTTGCCATTCTTATGCATTACATCTAGATAGAAATGGAAGATAGTGATAATTCGTCTTGTAATCTAATAATTGTGTTTTGTCACATACTTCTACATTAATACATTTCTGTAGGCCCTCTTGATTTTAACTTTTATTTTCAAATTTTTATTTTGAACATTCTAAATATACAATATAAAAATATTAAATTGAAATTATCATGTTAAGAATGTCAATATTAATAAAAAATGAGTGGCCATTCAATTTCAGAATAATTGATACATATATATTATTATATATATTTTTTTCTATATTTTGTTTCCATGTGAATTATTGATACTACTCATCAAAATTACTTTTGTTATAAGTGAATAAATAATTAAAGGTGATAGAAATTAATTTCAAAGAAATTTATTGGTTTTATTTTATCTACTTTGAACGCTCGAAATTCATAGTTATTCATAATAGTCAATGAAAATAAAAATACAACTATGAAAATATTAATATGTCAAATAAAACAAAATAAATTACGATAAAATTATTCAAAATCAAAATTAAAATATCAAATTAATGGAATATTAATTGAATAAAAATATGTCGCCAATTAATACTTTTCAATCTTTGGGTCAAGCAGTAGGAATAATGTTTGATCGACTGGTTTGGTGAGAGTTCTCTTCAGACTAATGGGTCTTTTCAAAAAGGTATTCGCTGGAAGAGACAAACTTCAGGTTCCAATAAAAATCCACTTGTAATGTTTTACACTGTATTTATTGCTTTACTTCACAGACATAATCTCCACTTAGATTATCTAAGACTACTCTAAGACATTATGGCTAGACTTTTGGCTAAGACATCATTAGCCTAGATTCTTGACTAAGACATCACTGCTAAACTCTTGTCTAAGACATCACTAGCTAGAGTCTTGACTAAGACATCACTAGTTTATACAAATAATTTTGACTCTTTATATATTGCATTGGACGTGATAATTCGGGATGGCGCACTTCCGCATTCATACGAAGATCTTGGACTTTGATCAACATTGAACAATGAATTCATATTTTTATTAAAAGCACGTATGATTACAGAACACGCCACCCCTAAAGCATATTGTTAGTCCTCTAACAATTAAAAAGAAAAAAGAAATTACAATTTATTGGGGTTCCTCCCCTCTAAAACAATTTATCGTCCTCGATAAATGAAAAATAATAATCTATGGTACAATTGATTATAGCAAAAGAGAGAAAACTATTTGCAAAATATAAAAAAGTAAAAGTATAAAATTTTGTAATATGTCTGAAATATAGTAATTAGATAACAATTCTGATGATAATATGAATAAAAAAAAAATTAACATCAACCCTTTTTTTTTTAAAAAAAAAAATCTAATATTGTTGTAACATTTTGCTGCATATTGTGATTTTTAATAATTCATTAAAATTATTTTGATTTAGCTTCAGCAGTTTGTTTAATTTCAAAAGTAGGATTTTGATAATACAGCAAAATATTACAAACAATAATTAGTTACATTATTCTTATTGGATATAGTTAGGGCTTCCAATACCGTACAAAAATCTGAATACCGGTATTCGATATTTGAAAAATGAAATTCCGGGATCCCGGTTTTAATACCGGTATTGTCGATAAAAAATTAAATAGTTATATTTTTACTTACTTCAGTTGTTATATTGACATATTAACAAATAATATATGAAATCTAACAAATATTGTGCTGAAATGAGTACATATTATTTATTTATTACATAAGGAGTAGAAGTAGATAGAAACAAAAAACGTGTCAGTAAAAATATATATTTTTCTATGTTACATTTTACATTCTACATTTATAATAAGAATTAATTATTTATTAATATATTTAAGAGAAGAATAAATTATAATTCATGGCTAATGTTTTGCTTAATAAAATATGCTCTTAAGAAACATAAACAATCTATTGTTTGATCATCAAGCTCTTTCCGTCTTTCCGATTCTACACTTGTTGGTACAATTGTAATTAAGAAATTATACATATTTTGTAGGTTCGTTCTTTTTATTCCTGTTTTTTCAAAAAAAGTAATTTCATCTTTTATCTTTTGTTCTAGACTTGGAGTTTTTTTTTAACACACACACGGGTGAAGTATTTATTTTAATATTTTTCAATTACACACCAACTTAATTAACTTTGTTTTATATACTCACTTATAAATATCATAGGTTCAAATTAAACACAATATTTACACAATATTAAACACACTATTCTTCATATAAACATTTATTTTCCCGCAACTTTAAGATGTTATCTACAAGAAATTTACACAACTGCCTACTTAAAGTTACATTTCGGCTTTATATAACATTTTATTTAGTTTAAGGGAATTCCCTTGATTTTGAATATGATCAATAGAGTTTTTTTATATGAGTGAGTGCAAGTCAAGTTATTACCCGTTCGGATTTCTCGGGAATTACTGCGATGTGTGCAATTCATCGATAAAAGATTATTACAATGTTGACTATTCTTATGTTGAATGCAATACAATTGAGAATATGATTCATTACGTGGTGTGTTTCTACTATATTAGTTATTAATATTAACTAATTATAACAATACCCTTCGCAAATTCTCAAATTGTTGTCAGTGACACGCAATTTAAACAACTGCCGTTCTTACTTAATATGTAAAATGATTTATGTATAATAAATAAAGAATTATATCTCATCGATTGTATATTATGTTTAAAAATTATTGATAGTGAATTCGAAGTAGGAACGAGGCACGTAAACGCATAATAACTTTTGTAAATGAACCCTTTTATTAGCTGGCTGTCACACATAATATATAAACAATCGCTTTATCTTGCCGACACCGCATGTCGCTTATCTCACTCAGCTGAGTCAAGCTTAGTCGGCAATACACAATACATAGTTTGGAAACTAAAACTTGATATGTATTTTGCGTAAGTTGAATTTTTGATAGAATACTGGTAATACCGTAATACCGGTATTATTTGCATCAATACCGGTATTGAATACCGGACAAAAATCGTCCGGGATCCCGGTTTTCGGGATTACGGAATCCCGGTATTGTAAGCCCTAGATATAGTATGCAATCTAATACCATATGAATTCGCATAGTTGCATAACTTGTGTGACTGCTTTGAAATGATTAGTAGACAAAAGCGAAGTTGTGACCTATTTGATTTATATACATCAATAAAACTTCTAAAAATTTAAAAATTAATTATTTGATCCATTATCACTATCATTAATTAGTTTCGATAAAATAATAAAAACAATTTTTCTATTTGCATAAGAATATTAACAAGGTGCAAGATCTCTCTTTCTTTTTACAAATTTAATATAATAAATTGTTTAATTTTGTATGATAATTTATTTATTTGATTCGAATTTAAAATATGATCAAAATACTCTGTCAGATTCAGTTCAATATTTTTAATAGGATGTTTAAAAATGCGCGCGCGATTATTTCTAACTGAAGCTGTATGAGAATCTTGTATCAATCTTCGAAGATTTTAAAAAAAATAGATTGCACACTTGTTGCCATTCTTATGCATTACATCTAGATAGAAATGGAAGATAGTGATAATTCGTCTTGTAATCTAATAATTGTGTTTTGTCACATACTTCTACATTAATACATTTCTGTAGGCCCTCTTGATTTTAACTTTTATTTTCAAATTTTTATTTTGAACATTCTAAATATACAATATAAAAATATTAAATTGAAATTATCATGTTAAGAATGTCAATATTAATAAAAAATGAGTGGCCATTCAATTTCAGAATAATTGATACATATATATTATTATATATATTTTTTTCTATATTTTGTTTCCATGTGAATTATTGATACTACTCATCAAAATTACTTTTGTTATAAGTGAATAAATAATTAAAGGTGATAGAAATTAATTTAAAAGAAATTTATTGGTTTTATTTTATCTACTTTGAACGCTCGAAATTCATAGTTATTCATAATAGTCAATGAAAATAAAAATACAACTATGAAAATATTAATATGTCAAATAAAACAAAATAAATTACGATAAAATTATTCAAAATCAAAATTAAAATATCAAATTAATGGAATATTAATTGAATAAAAATATGTCGCCAATTAATACTTTTCAATTTTTTTTTTTTAATTTTTTTTTATAATAATAAAATAAAGTTTTGTAAAATACATCAAGATTCATAACATTAACGAAATTAATACATCATAAGCAAATTTGTATTGCGTGCCTTGTTAAGGTTTGAATCAGAATGTTACGTGATATTTCTTTACTCAAATTTCAAAATAGAAATATGATAAAGCTTGTTATGCTATTAACGCAAATAATCGAAATTAGTATGAACAATTATAAAAATTTCAATTAGGAAAAATATTATCGTTAATTTACGCAATAGAAAGTGAATTTACTCAATCACTTACTAATTTTCAAAATGAAATTTATTATACTTGTTCAATATAACGCCAATAAATTGAATTGAATTTTGAAATCATTTCGTATCAATAATTCAAACATGGACTTTTTCTATTTTCCTATTTTTTTTTCTAATTTATAATTCTTTTCTATGGGGATAGTTACATTGCTATTATTGACATTAATTTAAATTTATCCCCTTCATTTCTGTAACATTCTGTGTTGTGGGCAGTTGATTAAATTTATTATTGAAATTTGCATTTTCAAGTTCAATTATTTTCACACAAAACTTCAAAGTTCATTTTATATTATATTCAAGATTAAAATTTTATTCTTATGTAATATTTTAAAATTTATTTCTAAATTCAACATTTAAATTAAATTCAACATTTGGAAATTATTCTCATGCAAGATTTAATCGATAAAATCAACGAGCGTGTTTTGGTTCTAAAATGAAAATAACGAAATAAATTTATTTGAAAGATTTTATTGACTCGTTCCCGCGGATTCATGAGTCTCTTATAAGTCATCAAAATTACGTCAAATATATTTAAGACCTCGCGGTTTTCACTAACCTTACGAGTCTCCATTCGGGTTTTTCCTACCCTGATTAATTATTTATTTGTCAGATACCTATTGTTTCTTTTGAACAATTTAATATTAGGCTATCTGATATGAAGGATTGGCACTATCGCCTGAAAAGTGGCACAATGGCTACACTAAATCCTTTAGGCATTTCGCCTTTATACTGGCATTTAAAGCCACATTAAAAATCGTGACGTTATAAAAAGATTTACAGAAGTAAATTGGAAACTCAAAGTCATTAACTAGAGTCACTTACTTTTCAATATTACTTTCTGAGTCTTATATTATTACTTGATGACTTTGTTACTAATCTTTACAATTGTTTTACTTTGAAATATTTCTGTTATGAAATTCGGACCTAGCAATGCTCGTAATTGTTTTTGTAAAACAAATGCTTAGTTAACAATATTAGCTTGAACTTAACCTTGATGGTTACGTGAAGTCAACAAAATAATAGTGGTGTGAACAATAATCGAACTGCCCGTTGTTACAAAAATGTTACCCAAGTACAACCAAAATCCTAATACTTAAAAAAAAATTCAAATTGACAAAATATTATTATTTATATTCTAATTGACAAATAAAATCTTAAAAAAAATGACGACTATGATGTTCTGGTCTGGATATGTTGAAGGATTGGTTTTTCTTACTTGGGGAGTGAGCCTTAGTCAAGAAGTCTGTGTCGATCTGCGTAAATCTGTCTGCGTAGTTTATCTCGGTAATGCTGCCACCTTTGGTGCCTTTAGTTCCTCGTGCTAGTCCTGGTCTTGCTGCTTGCTGGATACTCCGTTTTAGTTTAATTACTCTGCAGCCTCTGGTTGCGAAGAAAACCGGATCCAGATTTCAAGCACAATTCACAAAACTAACACTTCACTACAAGGAAATCCACCGCTTGACACCATGAAATGATTTAATGGTGGTTGGTGGGAGGTGTTTGTGTATGGGTTGATGTTCGTTTGTTGAAGATCCACAGTCCGGGATATTGGTTACTGTAGTAGCTTCTTTATGCGATATGGTAATAATGTCCGTCCAACCTTTCCTGATGTCTTTGGGTCGAGCAGTAGGAATAATGTTTGATCGACTGGTTTGGTGAGAGTTCTCTTCAGACTAATGGGTCCTTTCAATAAGGTATTCGCTGGAAGAGACAAACTTCAGGTTCCAATAAAAATCCACTTGTAATGTTTTACACTGTATTTATTGCTTTACTTCACAGACATAATCTCCACTTAGATTATCTAAGACTACTCTAAGACATTATGGCAAGACTTTTGGCTAAGACATCATTAGCCTAGATTCTTGACTAAGACATCACTGCTAAACTCTTGTCTAAGACATCACTAGCTAGAGTCTTGACTAAGACATCACTAGTTTATACAAATAATTTTGACTCTTTATATATTGCATTGGACGTGATAATTCGGGATGGCGCACTTCCGCATTCATACGAAGATCTTGGACTTTGATCAACATTGAACAATGAATTCATATTTTTATTAAAAGCACGTATGATTACAGAACAATACACTATATTATTTCAAGGGGGGAGAATGTTCACGCCAAATTAGACGTGGCAACGCTGAACTCATTTTTCTAAGAAAATATTACATTTGCAACGACGCTTGGACAGTTTGCACATCAAGATTCAACTACGAAGGGTCCTTGCTAGGTACCTGAAGGCGGCACATATAGTCTAGACCCGGTCGCCAAGCTATCCACATTCAAATACTCCAATATTATTTCAATACTCAAACAATATCATACAAACAGTGTAAATTATATTCTACAAATAAATAAGTGTAAATCTACTTGTTATTAAGGGGGGCGATACATGTAACAAGAAAAAAAAAAACGATTTTTTTTTTTTTCATAAATCGTTACAATAACATCTCAAAAATATGCCTGCAAAAATTCAAAACAAAATTATCATTATTTATACCTTAAAACTCATTTAAGTGCCACGCCTCAACTCGACGCTCGAGTGCAATTGTACTCTTATCTGTTTCTGTGTCAAAACTTTAAACGCGTTTTTCTCAAAACGACATTTTTGAATACTGCGGGCGTGATAACTCAAAAAGTTCTCAACCGATTCCAATGAAATTTTGCACACATCTACTTTACAGTAATAGCTTCTAGTTAAACCTCAAACATTCCAAAAAAATTTCAAAAATTAACCTTTTTACCAAAAAAAACAGTGAAAAATGGTGAAAAATCGAACTTTTTTTTTCTGAGGTCTGCCAATTTACGATTTTGTGACTTTTTTAATTTTTTTTTGGTTTAACTAGAAGATATATGTTTTATGAATACGTACAAACTAATTTTTTTGAATTCAGATCACCGTACGAAAAGTGAGAACGCCCGCAGATTGATGGCGTTTTCCGAGAGGGTCTTGGCAGATCTATTTTTACGGCAGCCATTTAAAAAAAAAAAAATAAAAAAAAAATGTTTTTGTGTATTTTAATATATAATAAATAACCATAAAAAAATTCAAAAAGATTCAGTTATTCCTTCCCAGTTTAAAAAGTCCTCAAAAAATGGTAAAAATTAAGGCGATTACATGTATCGCCCCCCTTAATCAATATTTACATTTTAAAACGGTTGATAGAGCCACTAATTCTATCTGGTCCTTGAGCTTACACTTCAACAAAAAACAACATATTACATTCCTTGGTTGTCAAAAGTACTGCTGCGCTTTGTTCGTGCATTCTGCAGCATTTTGCAGGCACCCCCAAGACACCTATTCAATATAATAACATGTTGAAATATCTTGATTATATATAATTATTGCTGCAATTATTATTAAAAAATACCTTTGCGGAAACTTGTATTGGAATAGCTAAATATTATAACCCGCACTTGACACTTTTTGGGTACAATAAAAACACTTTGCCATATTAAATTTCACTTAAATGTTCACATAACACAATTAATTAATTAAAAACAACATGAGTTGACAAAGTTAGGTTATTCGTACAGCGATCAAATACTTGACAGCCACTTGCACGAACTACGAACAATTTGTAGTTGAAATTGAGTACACATGAGCCATCTGTTTTAAAAATTGATACTACTCAAGCCCACACAGTGCAACGCGCATTTGTTCGAAGATAACTCCCCATGTTATTAACCTTATCTATACGTCAAACAGTAAGGTTGACACATAGATAAAAGAAGAGTATAATGGGTTGACAGTAGCAAGATTTCTTCTTCTTATGGCTCATCTCCATTGCACGAATCCGTACGGCAAAAATCCCTAGATAAATAAGCATAAATAGATCCATAGATAAGTAAACATAAATAGATCGCTATCTGAGGTCATTTGACATTACCGCCATTTTAATATTTTTAGCGATCTAAAGAAGGCAGCACTTGTTCAGTATATAAATCAACCGCTGGTATTATTCCTAGATATGGTTCGCATACGTAATTCAAAATAAGAAAACCTAAATAATTTTTTATATTGGAAATGAGAAAAAAAACATACAAAGTACAAAATATTTTCAAATATATCACAAACATTTTTACATAACAATTAAAATTTTTATAAATGTAATAATCAATATATACATAATAATAAGTATTATAATTTTACAATTATAAGTAACTAAAAAAAGTATTCACAATGGTATGATAAATTTACAAGGAACGATCAATATGAATTACTTAATGATCAATAATATATAACTACACAGAGATTGTGTAGAAGCATTTACAATAAAATGTTAAACTTAAAAGGAACGATCAATATGAATTACTTAATGATCAATAATATATAGCAACTACACAGAGATTGTGTAGAAGCATTTACAATAAAATGTTAAACTTAAAAGAAACGATCAATATGAATTACTTAATGATCAATAATATATAGCAACTACACAGAGATTATGTAGAAGCATTTACAATACAATGTTAAACTTAAAAATAACGATCAATATGAATTACTTAATGATCAATAATATATAGCAACTACACAGAGATTGTGTAGAAGCATTTACAATAAAATGTTAAACTTAAAAGGAACGATCAATATGATTTACTTAATGATCAATAAAATATAGCAACTACACAGAGATTGTGTAGAAGCATTTACCATAAAATGTTAAACTTAAAAGGAACGATCAATATGAATTATTGAATGATCAATAATATATAACAACTACACAGAAATATTGTAAAAGTTTTCATAGGTATAATGAATTTACACGAACTGACTAATATTAATTTCTTAATGACTAATATTAATATATTAAAAAGAAAAGAAAAAAGTATAGAGTCTAAGTATGTAGTATTATAGAGTGTATACTAAAGATAATGGAATAGTATAATTAAAAGAAATGACAAATAATGAACAAATTTAAAAAGTTAAATCATACAGACATAAAATATATATATTGATATCAAAATTGATAGAAAACTAAATTCCAAGAATTAAAATTCATTTATGAGTCATGCTTCTTTAACATTAACTTTGCATTTCATAGTTATTTTGCTTTCCAATCAATCATTAATAAAGTTGCATTCTACAATATCTTGAATTGCTTATGATTCGATTGTGCAGCAGTCCTTTCGGCTGGAATGTTAAGAATATTTCTGAGCATTTTATACTCTGTTGCAATTTATACCTTAAATTATTGCATTGTTTGTCTATCCTTCTTAACTCCCTCAACATATAATGGATGTGTCATACATTTAAATGCCCTCGGCATCAAGACACTCCTATCCTTAGTCACTAGATTCTGCTGCAATTTGAATTCCCAAGAACATCTAATAAACATAACATGTTGTAATATAATATCAAGTCGTAATAGCAAATAGTAATAAAATATTCAGAATTATTATTACCCTTTCCACTGGAGTTCCAAAGTGTTCTCCTGGTCATATATCAGATTGTCTTTCTCTTCTTATATCACTGTGAACTATAAACATGAAAACTATTCTGTGAAATATAATTGGACGTTTCTAATTTGTTCACTTCACAAAGCCAGAAAGAAGTGCATTTTTATATTATTTCTGAAGTCACCACAAGTTGGTGCGTTACATTTTGCCATATGAAATTTCACATAAATGCTTACTTAAATACAATTAATTACAGAAACAACACGCGAAGGCAAACTACAAACTTTAATACAAAATGGCGAATGGCAAATCTAAGCGATCAATTTTGACGTTTAACATATTTAGTAGCAACATCTTTTTTTCGCTAAAAATAGTAGTCCTTTCCAAAACAGGGTAATATACATTTGTTCGGAGCATGGCCGGTAATCTCCGAACAAAACTCTGTAGCTCGATTTTACTTAGAGCTGCTCTCCCTTGGAGCGCTCTTGCAGCGATTTGGTACTCATCTGGTAAGAATTTCAACGCGGGCAATCAAACGATTTCGAGAACGTTCAGTTGCGCCTAGACAATATAATAATGCAGTTGCGTTTATAAGTGATTAAAATTAGTTTGCAAGCAAATAGTCGAAGTGTTACGTTCCAGGGTGTACTAATACCAAAAAAATGCAAAATGGCATGTATTTCCAGCGAGAAATGAAAAAGTACGTAATAAGAATAAAAATAGCCAAACATTAATCACAAATAAATATTGTTTGGATGTGTTGTAGATGTTTGCTATTTGGCTTGTCAAAACTAGTGTTTTCTACTAGAACCTATATAGTATGTAAAATGATTAAAAATATTTACGGGCCTTCAACAATAAGTAAGTATTTTTATCAATATGCATACTTCAAAATACTTGCATCTATTACTACTAGTCTGATATAAGTTTTTATTATAGCATAATAACTGAGACATTTAACAATGCTAGGAATTTAAGGTTATAGTTATTGAAAGATAAAATTGCCGTCAGACTAACCAACTCACCGATAGGTAAGTTTTTAAGAATTATTCTTGTACTAATAATAAATGTTTGTAATAAATAATTTAACATTGATTTTTTCAGCCGTTTATCTCTTGGAAGTAGTTATGAAACGGGTTTACTAAACACAAGTATTGATATGAAACGAATAAACAGGCAAAAACATTAATAAAGAAAATGCAAGCCAGTCTGAAACATGCTGAAA
>NW_020539402.1:0-20189 GCF_003426905.1 Ctenocephalides felis
TTTTTATTTAATTGACAATTTCATTTAGGTTTGAATTTTAGTAATTGATTAGTTTATTTTCAATACTTGAATCAGTTTAATTGATTTTAATTAACAGTCCGTCTTTGGTCTTATGTTCTGTGTTTGATGAAACTTTTTTTCCTACAAGTGTTCCGTGAAAAAATCTCCCGACGCCCATACTGTTGCACAGCGTTCCTTAACTCAGATCGATACAGCTACAGCACGACCGTATATTGTACCACCACGTTCAAACCAACCAACAGGTAATGCCGAGCTTGGAAAAGTGACACATCTGATATATTAGTCAATGCCTTTGTGAAAATGCAAATATGAATTTACAGCGCCTGCAAGTGTTTTTTGTTTTTACGCCAAAGTGTTTTAAGACCTTACGGGAGTAGCTATGAAATGCGAGCTGAAGTTCAGCAAATATGCGTTAACAAAACTATATGAGTTATTACCACTGTAATTATTTTAGTAGATAATTGTTTTAGTTCTAAAGTACAAGATCGCTCCACCGTATTATCTATACATTATACAAGTATGTGCTGAGTTATGATCATTACAGTACAAAACTACCTACCACTAATATAAAACGATATTAAGTCTAACAATTAAGTTATACATACAATATTTAATTACATATACAATTAATAGTAACTGAAAAACCATTATGGTTTGATACCATGATAACATGCTTGCTTGAACTATGTTGATATATTGTTATGGTTTTAAAATTGAAATGTCTTGAGATTTTTTATAGTAAGAAATTCTTGAAATTCTTGAAATGTTTTACGTTTAAATCTCTAATCTGAAAAATCTTTAATCTAAAAAATATGGGCAGCAGCAAAGAGAAAATTATAATTAGGATGTTCAAAAATGAATTATTAAAGAAATTTTGAAAAAAGAAATAGGGCAAAAAAGAACCGCCAAACGTAAACTATATCAAATATTATTTATAGGCAGTTTATTAGCAAAATATTATTTGATAGCGAGTTTGTTATATTTTTAGAAACTTCAACTTTAATAACAACGTGGTTGGCAAACTATATATATTTATAATTGCTTTTATAAATAAACTTGTTTTAAGTTTGTATTTTGAGAACTATTTATGATCGATCGGAATACGTTTCATAATTTATTAAATCAAACAAATAATTTTATGCATTGCATTTGGCTCAGACTTAAACCATTTGGTCCTGATTGATATTAAAGAAAATTAAAAAAAACTAGTCTGAACACCAGAAAAACTTGACACTGATTTAAAATCTCACTACTCACACAAAGCTAGTTCCTGATATAGATATCTTAATAAACTAAATCTAAGTTGACTTGCGAAATACCCATCGTCTATTGTTGGATTCGCATTTGCCGGCATTTCCTTTGATATTTAATATCGCCGTCATTGAAATTGAATTCTAGGAACGGCAAAAGACGTTCTAACTTCAATAACTACAAGAAGTAATTGAATTTCTGAGCCGTATTTCTATTTACTTGTTGATGCGTTAGAAAGCGCGATAGAGTCCATAATCTGAAGGCGTAATTATTAATAGCAATTCTTTTTTATGAATCCCTGGAGCGCAATAACCACTAACCCATAGGATGTGCACTATATATAGTATGAATTTAGTATGTATCCGACGAGTAGGAAGCTATTTTCTATGTACATAAATAGGTATGGAGTGGAATATAGAGCAACGTGTCTATGCTCAGCAATTTTGTAGCAAATATTCAATGACCCAGTTGAACGACAAAACAATGGTTTATAACTTCTACTATTTAACTTGAATATAGCCCGAGGCTTTCTTAATTGAGACGGGACGTAAGAGCAAAGTGGAGCATAACATAAGGGATTTGGTCGAGTATAAAGTTTTAAAATAATTAATCAGTTTCAGTTTGTGGTCATATGATTATAAATTAAATATTGTTCCTAATACAAATATTTTTTTAGTGTAATCACTATATATGACTATTTACAATAATATTATTTTCAAATACTTGTGTATTCTGTATATCTTTTTTATCATGATATTATATAGTGTATAAAGAAAAGAAATACTGCATGCGTTCTGACATTCTTAAAGTATGTTCAAAATTTTATTTAATTATTTCAAGTGCAATTAGAATCTAAGAGTGTTAATATTATTAGATTATAATGTAATATTAGACATATATTACTAATAATATTCATATTATTAGATTACTTTTAAATACTGATTATTCTTTAATTTAAAACAACAGTACCGGGGAAGGGTTGTTTTTACTTGGAAACATATTTTCAGCCATAATTTGCCGTGTAAACTGTTATCACTACTGCTGGACATCAGGCTATCCGTGTAAGGTCTCGAACATAAAAATTTCTACTTGGACGGTTAAAGCTGTAACCACCAAACCTCTAATTAAATAAAATTAAATGAATACATTTGCAATGAGAATTAATTATGAACATTATTTTTGAAATACAAAAATCTAAGTTATTAACTACTTTCAACTAGTATTGCCATGCTTCGAATGAGGTCACACATCTGCCGCTCTCACCCTTATTAGCTAAGGTCCTTTGCAAACTCGAGGACAAGTGGGTTTTAAGTATTCTAATATTCCAACTAGTTTCGTAACACATTTAAAAAATATCATAAAATCATAACTAGGTGCTAGTGACATTTTGCCGTAAGTCTAGTTGCATAATCTACTTAATATATATAATTGACTTATTATTAGTCAATAAGAATTGACATTTAGCAATTTTTAAAATTGTTGTTACAATATTTTGACCATTATTCCAAACATTATCAAATTTTCATAATGAAACACTTTTTATCATTTAGGATATTCGTTAAGACCATGAACTCTCTGGTATTACACAAAGTTTAATCAAAATCGTCAAATAATATGTCATCATCTCTCAAAATTTGAAAACGATAACAAAACAAGTTTGAACTGATTGCTGCGACAAGATTGACAATGACGCACAACATCTGTTAGGATTGTAATTATGGATTTTCTTTGTCTTATACGGTGACGTTATTATTGCGGGAACAATAATAAAACTAGCCAGTTTTTAAATAAGGCTGTGTAATTTTTCTATATATACCATTTTGTTCGGCATTCTTCTATATTTTTTTTAACTGTATTTCATTATTTTAGAATTCTGTTGGAAATACACCTACAACTATACGATAATATATATTATCTGACAAAATTAATAAAATATAAATATAAATTTAATTTTATTATATAAGCTTATGATATCAAGAGCTAAATATGGTAAATTTTGTTCTAGAATATCTTTAAATAAAAAGATAGATCTAGATTATATGAAATATATAAAAACCAATATATAAAATGTCTCGAACGCTTTCGAAAACATCGTATCCTAACTGAAACCTGCTGCTAAAAGCCCTTCTATAGAATTTCTTTCCCGAGAGAGAATTCTTCAAAAGAAGCGAAGCGCTCCGCATAACGCGAAATGCACCAAAAAAAATGCACATAATAAAACGTGCATGCGTTGCATACATTTGCAGAGGAAGCCGAGCTTTTACACTCAATAAATATGACTCTGAGCCCGCGATTTCGTTCACACAAGGAAGCAATTTGCTTTTGTGGTTGGTTAAATCACACCTGCGGCTTTTATTGCGTCAAATTATAAGTTTCATTGTCGGAAATCGAGCATAGGAAATGGTGATGATTGCTAGAGCTATAATATGAACCATGGATAGAGTTATAGGAAATCTTTTACCGATAGCAAAGTTGGTTGTTGAAAGTGAATGGTGATAGTTAACACTTGTACAGATAATATTCTCCGATACCATTTACCCAACAGTTAGTTCCAACTTGTGTCCTATGATTATAAATGTGTAATTTACAAACTTGTTTCTTTAAAACGGTGTCTGGGTTTAAAGGGTAATTATTTATTCATCAAAGAAATTTATACATATATGCATATTTCGTATTCAATTTACATTAGAATTTGGACTGACCGTGGTAAAACTTGTTTTAAGTATGTTGAATACATTAAACTTAACTTTTACTTCAGCTTATATCGTTGACGCACAGCCTATTTAAAACTTATTAGGAGTTGTAATATCTAGGTTATGCTGTATATTTTTGAGACTTAATAATGTTGATATAGTACATGGTAATATAAAGTCAAAGTTTATAGATCTATTTTGTTTTTGCTGAAAACATTCTCATTCTCAATTAGTGCTATGATTTTTATAATATGAATACAAATTGTGCTGATATAATTTCTTTTATCAGTACGATTAGTATGTATTAGTTTTTAAACCAGTAAACCGGAGCTGACATAATTCGAAATAAATATTATTGGTAAATAATGTGAGGTCAATTTGTTGGATTGACTAAATCAATACCAAAATACGCATCATAACAAAACTCAGTAAAAACAACATGACCGATTTTGACAATTTTAAATGATTATTTGACAATATACGTGTAATTGTGCTTATATGTATATAGGATAGGGCAAGACACAAAGGTCCAATTTGACATTGTGCAATTATATTGTGAAGACCAAACCAAGTACTTTTCGACAAATGCCACATATCGAACAAACAGCTATCTGATTATATTCAGTAAAAATCCCAGCTAATTTCTCATTGTAGAAATGTGTTATTTTTCAAAAATTTGTCACCTGGTCTTCTTCTTGTTTGTTTCTTAATGTTTTATTTTTAATTTGTATTTAAGTAAATTATTGAATCAATGCAAAATAAAAATTTTATGGTCAATTTTTTGGTAAATCATCAAAATTATTTATCAGCAGAGTTAACCATAAGAGACTTTAACATATCTCTTATAAAATTGCTTTTTTAACTTATTTTATTTTTATATTTACTATTTTTCGTTGTTTACACCTTTGCCACGGCATTTTCAAACATTGGCGTTTATCTTCCGATAGCAACGTCTTAATAATAAAGGTGATGGATCTTTTCTCTATACTTTCAAATATTGTTGTTAACAATTTCTTAACTTTACTTGTTTTTATGATATCGGTGGTGGACCTTTCTACCCGCGGACCTTTAATCCCCGCTCTACCATATACAAGAATGAAAAAATAATACTCTCAATTCTTATGAATGTAAAATTTCGGTTATATTACCAAATATTTGAACTCATTTTTCATTTTACGCCCTAAACTCCTAAGCCATTCAGAACCACAGACGTCATTAGAAGAAATTTGCATTTCGCATTGACATTAGCTAATTTGTATGTCACGGGCAATTATAAACGAAAATGACGACATGCAAAACAAATATTGCGCTACTCGTCTGACAAATTAACTACGCCAACGCTTCTCTGTTCATCAAAAAGGACACTGCGTACTTTTTAAATAGATTTTGTTTCGCATAATCTTGTTAATTCACTCTTTTGCTTATGATAAACAAAAACACAGGCACGTTTTGTCGGCAACTTGTTTATTTTTTGCGATAAATTGGCTCCTTGCAATTGTTCATCTTTGTGGATCCACTGATAAGCAGATCGTATACATAATTTTAAGAAATTATTTTAATTTTGAAGCTTAAGAACCTTACATCTCATAAACAGTCACAAAAATTGTCATACATTGGATTGAATAATTTGAAACGAACTAACATATATAAAATGTAAAATTGATCGACAATAATAACGCAAACCGATTTTTGTGGTGATCAATTTTATATTATCAATATGTCAACAATGACGGACCTGCACATTTCTGTATATTGCGTCGTCCTGTGAGACAGTAGCTATGACGATTTACATAATGTCCAAAAAATATTTTATTATTATTTGAGATCCTGAAGAACCGCTTTTACTACTTACCCCTGCTACAATAGGTCTCTAGCTCTTCTATACATAAAATTGAATTTTTTATTTAATTTTTTTTTGTATTTTTTGAAAATATTTTTTTAAAGAAATTTAATCTATATGTACCTCGTCTATTTTTTATAAACGCATTTCATAATCGTTTGAAAAGCCAATCACCATCTCTTTTTTGAAGATATGGTTTAAGTTTATTTTGCTCTTTTTCAAGCATAATTTTTAACTTTCCATAGGGTGAGTTATAGTAATCGCAAATAACTGTTATAAAACCTGCATTGTAATTTTTATTACTCACATAATATAACTTTATATTACTATTATTAAAATTTGATGCCAAAAAGTCAGCTCCAGCACTGTTAATATAATATAATCTAAGTTAGGACTATTTGTCTTGTACAACAAACATCTCATACAATAATTGTTACTATATAACCCTCAATGTTGAATTATTACGAGTGGAACAGAGTTTAATGCTTTGCCGGTGTAAATACGATTTGGCTGAACCAATTTCGATCTTGTTCATATTTCATTTAATTCTCCGCGAATTCGCTTCCATGCTAATAACGTTAAATATTTGATGAAAAGCGCGCAGAGTTATTTTGGTAGAGAACATTATTACAGGTATCACTTTCAGTGATGAAGTGTGTTGTAATTATAAGTTGTAAGTCAATTTCTAATTAGAAATAAACTTCATTAACATTTAAGGAGTACGCGCACTTTGGAACTTTGATATCTTTTTCATCATTAGCTTATGTCATTTATACATATGTATATATATATATATATATATATATATATATATATATATATATATATATATATATATTTATATGCGTATTTTTATACTTGTGTGAGTTTATGAAGATGTAATTAACTTACCGTATGGAAAGTTTAATGCGCATAAGGCACTGACTACTTTTTGTATAAGTGAGAATATTATAAGAAAAAAAAAACTCAAAATATTTCGTTACTTTTCTTGATAAATTAGTAAGTCTGTAACTAAAAGTTTATGAACTTTTAAACTTTTTAAACTTAGCGACAAATGAATTAAAAGTGAAAATTCGTGTCATTTTTTATTGAAAATTCGACCCTCTGCAAAATTTGTCATGCTATTTCCATACAAAACTTTGATTAAATTGCGCTCTATCTAAGAGACAATATTAAGAGCTAAAACTTTCACATAATTGTTTTTTATCAATTGAGAACCATTTCGAGTGTAAATATGTATTATAAATACGAACATATATTATTGATTCAGATTTTCCTTGCCCATAGCGTAAGTTAATTAAATTCGAAGAAATAAAGATTTTTAGTACGAAATACAGTAAAAGTTACAACTCCAATTTCTGCAACTAAACTACCTATTAAAATCTAATTCAAGCCAAGTTGAAGATCGCTAATCTTTAAAAAGTTTCTAAATGTCACTACATTCACAAAAGTGAATTCCACGTTTTCCTCTAACCAAACCTAAAGTTTGAAAGTTTTCTTTACCGTCCCTGTGGAATAAAATGGGTGCAAGGAAACCACGCATTCGGATGAATATACCCGCGGGGGTACGTCAATGTGCAAAGCAATGTGTCCACTTGCATTCGTGTGTCAACGTTATCGAAATTCAACTTCCATTTCCACTTCCTCGAGCTGAAGCGCGCCAGTAATATTTCATGATGCCGAACAATGCTTTTATTCAATGCTCGAGACGTGGTTTATAACGTCACATTGATTAAAATATTCCCAGACTAAGCCACCAATGAAATTCCTATCAAATCTTTGCTTCATTTTCAATTATTAAATGTTTTACGATGCATAAAATAATGCATTGGTTTTCCAACGATGAGAACAAGTTGATTGTGATTGAAATTTATCTTTGCTATAAAATATAGTTTATCTTATATATAAAAATGGATCGCAAAATGTGTTGGTAAGCGCATAACTCAACAACGCCTGGACCAATTTGGCCAATTATTTTTTTAAAATGTTTGTTGAAGTCCAAAGATGGTTCTTACGGCGAGAAAAAATCGAATAAATGCCGGGAAAACCCTAAAAACAGCCCTTTTCTTCTTTTCATACAAACGTTTACAGTATATGTGGGAATCAAGTAGGCAACGATATTTGTAGAAAAAACAATAATTTATATCATGACATTTTGTGTAGTTTTTGATAATCTGATTTTTATTATATTTATATAAACGTAGAAATATCTTTTTATTAATTAACGAGCTATATTGGCAGCCAAAAACATTGATGTAAATGAATTAAATTTCAAAATTCAAGAACAAATTACAGGCGAATCAGTTGATTCGGCAACTAACCAAGATAAATGTACCAATGTAGTTAACTATCCACCGGAATTTTTAAACTCGCTGGATTTGCCAGGATTGTCACCTCACAATCTTCAATCAAAGGTTAGATCGGCAATTATAATGTCGCGAAATATCGACCAACCGCGCCATTGCAACGGCACAAGATTATCGATAAAAAAATCTATCAAACAACGTGATGGAAGCAACAATATTGAAAGGAACGTATAAAGCAGAAGATGTTCTCGCACCGTGCATCCCAATGATCTGCTGCCATTTTAGGTTTAAACGACTACAGTTTCCAGTGCGTTTATGGTATCATCAAGTGTTTGTGGTATTAATTTGGAAAACCCATGTTTCTCACATGGTAAATTGTATGTTGTCTGTTCCCGTATTGGAAAACCATCAGATTTGTTTGTCTATGCGCCAGGTAATCAAACAAAAACCATCGCTTATCACAAAGCACTATAATGAAAATTGAACTGATGTTTGAATTATGATTGACATGATTAAAATTACTTAGTTTTAAATGCTTATAGTGTTTTATTTAATTATTTTTAATTCACGCCGAATTATTACCAGGGTGACGGTTCTGTTCAGGATTAATTTTTGCAAAGAATAGAAAAAAGGTAGGAACAAAACACCGCCACATTACAATTTTTTTTGACAGGACGAAGTCGGTCGGGTCGGCTAGTTAACAATATATTAAGTTTAAAGTTAAATTTTTTTATTGCATTATGTGGGATATAATACATATGTGGGATATAATATATAAATATATATATATATATATATATATATGTATATGGTTTTCTACTCTAAGGGTATTTTACATCTCCAAATTTTTCCAATTTTAATGAATGATCATAATTAAAAATTATAAGATCTATATGCAACAAAAAAGAAAAACCGTTAGCAGTTTTTCAAAAAAAAATACAACTCCATGTTTTTTCAAAAAAGTATAATAAAATAATCAATAACGTTTAACGAAATATAAATAGTTATAGACAATACTTGGTTGATACAGAGTTTTATTAAAAATATTCTTTCTGCTGCTATGGGTCAAACAAGCAATAGTTTGGAATGGCGTTCCCAAACCATTTTACGTGTTTATTGGTTCATGTATGAATTTTGTATAGTAATAGTGAGTTCCTAGATTTGTTGAGTGCTAGTCGTAAGGCTTTATTTTGTAGAGTCTGTAGTTTTTTTTTAAGTTAGTCTTTGTTGTCGCGTTCCATGCTGGAGCGGCCTATATTAATGCGAATACAGGATTAGACTTGTTATAATAAACAATTTACATTAATACATCATTTAGAGAACCTTAAGTCTAATAATATCATTATGTTTATAATATTATAGCTACTATAGCATTACTATATCGTTATTATATACACGATGGTTAGTTAGTCATTATATTCTTTTCATTTTATGTAATTCTATAAAAGTTTCATTTGCATTTAATTAAATCTCTGTGCGACATATTTTACTGCAATATCGGTTTTAATGCATTATATGCGATACTCGTATTTATGTTCATAATTATGGTTATTATTTTTATTAATTAATAATTTAATTATATAAATTCAAATGAATATTGATTGATATGAAAACGGAATTTACCTATTTTTCAATGATAATTATTCGATGTCATTTTAATGCGATAAAGAATTTCATCATAACATACAAAATGGTGTTTTACTAAAGATTAGATATTAACCAATTATTTACATTTCTATTATACTTTTACATAAAGTCATATAAAATAATTTTTATTATTAAACTATTAAAAAGTAAATTCTGGCATAGGCTAAGTTTTAATCATTTTTTAATCTATGAAATTGACAACGATTATATGTAAAGCAACATGTGTCAGTATGAAATCAACAAATCTAAGTTGTGAGATTTTAGTTCATTTTACTGACTTGTTTTATTTTCAGGCTTTGTTTGAAAGATGCCTTGCAAAAAAAATTAGTTGTAGACAAATGTTCCAACAAAACATTATGACCATAATTTTAAGTTTTGCAGATAAGCTAAGATTAATATCATAAAATTGGACAATCATCATAAAATTTGATAACTATGGCTGATAAGGTATATAATAAGGTAATAATAATAATAATAGTAATAATTGATTTCGATAATATTGTATTTTGTTATATATTTATGACATGTTTTATGAGACGTGTATACATGATTTGATCACAAGAGGTAGTCTTGAGAAGTGTGCTGTTAGGAGCAAGAGACTTACTTAAACTATTTTACCAAACCAACAAAAAAAAAAACAACGATAAGGTTTCATCAACTTAAGGCTTTCCAAGTATCAGGGTGCAAAACTAACTAACTGACATGGATGTTTTAGATGAACCACAACGCAAAGTTTTGATCGTGGACGTAACAGTGATATTCGGGCTACGGCCAAAATAGAAAACAAACTTGCTCCGCACACAAGGTTTCGAAATGATAAGATCGTTCGAAGATTATCTTAATTAACACGTCAAAATGTTCATAGCTCTAGAAATCGGCGGTAGTTATGCTATGCTAATAAAGTGGTTAATTATGTTGGATACGGTTAAATGGATGTGTGATATAAACCTTAACCGCAATACAGGAATCTACGATGGCACTACGATGAATGACCAACATTGCCTCCAGAGCACGAAACTATGCTGAGAATCTATATTGAATCGGTATTCTTTCTCAACCAACTAAACTTTATTTTTATTGTATACTTTGTACTATTCAACTTCGTACGTATAACTATTTTTATCGAATTTTAAACTCTTTTCTGTAAATTCCTGTTGTTCAATCCAAGAGTAGCGGCACGCTTCATTTATTTTTAGAATTCTATAAATGAATATTTAAATGAAAACCGCACTCTGTACATGTCAACGGCATATTATATAATTTCACAATATTGAATAGATGGCGCTGTATAGTTTTGCTACATGAAAATAAAGTTGTATTTTATCTTCTACATATATGCCAGCTAAACGTGTAAATATATGCTTTTGTAATTATATATCAATTTATTTTTAGTATTTTCATTTTATTTAGTACATGAAATCTAATTTTTTATAGTATTTTGAGAAAGATAATAAAATGTACTAACTAGTTTTCGTTTTATCGCTCATTTACTAACTCGAGGATAGGTCGGGATCTATTCTCGCAATAAATGTGCATACATTATTAATGAAATATGTGAATGTATTAAAATTTTAATATTTTAAGATACGTTTCGGAGATTTTTGAACATTTTGTCAAAAAATGTTTGTTTGTGTATGTATGTATGTATAGATATAACTTTTTATCCACGATTTCGGGCGCATGGATCAACCAATTTCAAAATCGATTCCTATTGATTAACGTGTTGTTTAGTTTTTGACATGTCCAACCGTTTCGTAGATACGGAGCAAAAAGTGCAGAAAATGGAAACTCGGCTTTTGCAAGAATGGAGCATCCGATTGGGATGATTCAAAAAATATTCGGTTCGTATTGACGGATATACGTGCTGTTTAGTTTTTTGTGTTTCAATTCAAAAAACGTTTTAATTATGTGGACAGTGCGATTAGTGGAGAAGGATAAAAAATATTTAAAAAATTAGAAAAAAAAATAATTTAAAGAAGATTTTTTTTTGTTTGACTCGGATTTTAATTTTAATTCAGGCTAAAAACATTTAAAATTTCTCGAATGTTTCATTAAGGTGCGTGAAATTTTAGCGATTTGCTATAAAGTGCAATGTCATGCATCGCTAGTCTGGAAATTCATCATATTAGTTGTATTTTTATTTTAAGTGACTATATGGAAAGTATTTTTATTTTACTTAAAAATAATGCTAAATACAATTTTTGTAAATAAAATTCGAAACGGTGGTTCAAAATCCATTATTTAATCCAACTCACTGATTTTCTCAAAGTTTATATTTTTATATTATTGAATATTTATATTTGTAATTAATTTTCTATTCAATGATTTCTATTCATGAATAAAAACAAAAACATGTGCTTTACCAAAGCTGAAAAAAATGTCAAATCAGTTATAGTTTCAATTTAACCTGTCTGAAATACTAAAGCTTTAAATATGAAACACTGATAAATTTCAATGTCGATGTAATGTAATGTAATGTGACTTGCTTTTAACCATTGTTCCAATACCTGCTTCTGACATGTTATTAAATACACTGCCTGTGCAGTAGATTTAATTGATAATTTATCTAAAACAGAGTTTCAAAGACTTCTCTGTTAACGGTAATTGTTTGCTAATCTATTGAATATGCTGTATTATGTAATGATATTAAATAATTTTATATTAAATAATTGCTATGAAAGCTCTTCAACTATTTATCATTTGGGAATTATTTTGTGACAGATTTTGTGGACATATGAACTTTAGAATATTAATTGTAAGTCAATTATATTATTATATTAATTTAACGGGAGCTATTTTTTTAAGTATAATTTCAATTTCATTAATTTTTTTTCATGAGGATTTAAGAAATCAAAGAGTTATTTAACAAATAAATAAAATCATTGTTTTACAGAAGAAAATTAATCTGCGTAAACATGAAATGAACCATCAGCATGGTGATAATAAAAAAAAATTATCCGGCAATAAAAGCCAAAAAAAAAATTATTTGAAATTTGAATATATATGCTTGAAAAAGTTTTCTTTCTGTCATATAATTGTAACGATCATAGACATTATTAATATTATCTTATATAAAATATTTCTTAACTTGGAATCCATAGATCCTATTTATCTTTATCCATATTTTCATATATTAATGCGGTAACGTTTCTGATACACAAATCAAATTTTATCATAGTAATTTTGTTCGTATTTAGAAACACATTAATGTATATCATAAATTTTTTATCTTTAATAATATATCTTAATTGGTTTATTATTCCAATTAAAACACGATATGATATGTATTTAATTAAACTCCATTTGATGTAGCAGAAAATATTTTATTAGGTGATATAATGGTGGTGCAGCACGCGAGCTCATGATGAATAAGAAATGTTTATTGTTCTAATTTATTTGAGTGTCTTAGTGATGGTTTTATTACACGCAAAATATTTGTAATTTAATGTCTTTCTCAAATATATTAATTAAGCTATAGCCTGATAATCGGACGTGCTCAAAACAAATAGTGTTGCTTGAAAAGAGGTACTTAAATAGTACAGCTAATGTGCTTTTCATTGTTTTGCTTTTATTAACTGTTGTATATGATATTACAGCAACAATTAAAATGTAATTATTACATGTATTTTATCTTTATATATAAAACACATATTTGTAGTGTCACATTGATTTTTATTTTTATTTAGTAATATCAATAAAAGATCAGAACGTTCATGTCTTTGACGTAACCTACTCACGATATGTTCCAATAAAAAAACATAATTTCTGTCATAAATGAATTTTATTAGGTTCTTACATATGATGTACAAACAAACTGTTGTAACATATTAATCACGCTACAGCCTTTTAAAGTAAAAATCGAACTAAACTTTTTATTTATCAGCTAATACATGACACATACTGTGTTATTGTGCATTGATTTCGTAAATAAAGTAAAACCCAACAAACTCATTTAATCGATAATTTTTCATTTTATATTCATTGCACGTCATTATTCATTACAATTATATTGATTATACTGATGCTATGGATTTGAACTAATTACAAAAAAGCCGTATAATCAAAATTTCGAATAGATATGTACATATATATATTGACTTTGTTCTAAGAAATATTATTTACTATTACGGATGTAAAGCTAAATCGAACAAAATTAATAAAATTTTTATAATCGAAATAAACACAATAACCGAGAAAGCGTTGGAGCGCCCAAAAGATTATAATTCTTAAGCTAAATGATATACTTTATTTATATTTTTTTTCATGATAGCCGTTTTAGCTTAATGTTGAGTTGTGGTACGCCCTGTATATAAATGTAAGCCTGTAATTATTTCGGCAATTAATAACGTTAATGTTTTCTCAAGATTCATATCAAATTGATCTAGTAAATTTGATTTAACATATAGATGATACATTTGAAATAAAATATAAAAAATTGTAATGGCAAATAGATGTAATATGATTTGTAACATACTATATCTCTTCACAGCAATCAAGTCTATTGCAATGTTGTGTCTAACCCCTCGCTTTAGATTATTTGCGGTACAAATTGTGCAAATATTAGCACAGAACACCCGGTAGGTTTAACTTGGACACCTATTACTCCATAGTTCGCGCCCGAGTTCACTTCTGGTATTCCGAAGATAAATTAGCAACGCCCGATAGTTGTCTTGCCTGTACTAATGCACCGAAACAGATCTTCTATGTATATATATATATATATATATATATATATATATTCATCAAATATAAAATATTTATCATTTACGTCGCTGTATATATTCTTTGTTTTGCCAATCATTTACTCACTAAATTACTACGCTCTACTTGATGATGCCGAAGTTCTGCTGCTCTAGATACTGGAGATAAATTGTACTAGAGATAAATTAATAGACTAATTATTTGCATCATACGCTTTGTGCACATATACTAATACGTAATAATATTTTTACTATTTTTAATAGTTTTGCATGCTGAGAGATATCTGGTTATAAGAAAGTTTTATTTAATATTTTTTGTAATTAATTCAAATTATATCAATAACTGTGAAAACATTTTTATCAATAACTTTTTATCATTTATTTTATATTACGGTGTTGTTGGTAGAAGTGAATTGTTGCAACCGTGTAATCGGCATAATCAATTTAATTGTGATGAATAATAACCTGCAATGAATATAAAATGAAAAATTATCGATTAAATGAGTTTGTTGGGTTTTATTCTGATTATCGAATCAATTCTCAATATACATACATACATAGTATGATTTAAATTTTTATTTTAAATATATTTAGTGTGAAATGTACATTCATACTTATGAATAAGTTGATTTAAGTACCTACATTTGTCTGTAACTATTATATAACAATTCAATAATTTCAGATTCGTAAGTATGTAAATAGTTATGAACAGCACGTTTACGATGGATGTGAAATAGAGGAAAACGTTGATTTAGTTAATGACGGAATAAATACTATAGACAAAGCAAAAAGAACGAAACTATACCATAGAATTTACTAATATAATAACGTATTTTTTATTGTAGATTAAAAGTTGATTGATTGAAAAATGATTTCAAATCGCACTTTGTAAAATATTTTTGTAAGAAATCTGAAGTTTAGACTGTGGAATATAACTTGGTATAGGGTAAGGAGGGGCTCAATTTAAATATGAGCAATTATATTGAGAAAATAAAACTATCTATATCACAAGAAATAACACATATCAAACAACAACTATCTTACTATTCAGTAATCTCCCATCTAATTCATCATTGTAGAAATGTGTTTTTTTTTCTGTTTTTGTAAAATTTGTCACCTGGTTCTTTTTACCCAATAGTCGGCGTTTAATGAGACGACCAGGAAGCAAACTGAAATAAAAATTATATTAAGGTCTCGTGAACTAAACAACAGTACTTACAACCAAAAAAAAAAATTTGTTATGTATTTTCAAAAAATGCCGTTAATATCTCTATAGCACCGTCGTAAGAATCAATGTGATGGCTAGTTTTACATCTTCTTTCTTCTACTTTCAAATTAAAAATTAAAACTTTCTCACCTTTACTTATTTTTAAGATATCGGTGGTGGGCCATTTAGCCTGCGGGTCTTTAAGCCCCGCTATATCTTAATTACATTCAATGATAAATTTTAAAATTGTAACAAAATGACAGTTTTTATAAAAATTAATACAATGAAATGAAAAAACTAAATGTAATATTTTTGGGAAAAACCTATATACAAAGTTGAAGCATATTTTATCGAATTCATTCTACTGTACATAACATGCATATTTTTGTATAACTATGTGCATTTGTATGTTCACCCTGATTGATATATGACTTGAATAGCGATATATTTATATATATATATATATATATATATATATACATATATATAATACATATATATACATATATATATATACATATATATATACGTATATATATTAAATTTTTTGTATAATTTGATGTTGAAATATGTGATATTCAGTTTTCAGGGCAATACATCAATTAAAAAATTTGTATGACTTTAAAACATTTTTATTTTTTCCATACGTTTCGACACATAGTTTTGTTTTGTGTCATTTGTCATTTGTAGTTATAAATAACTCATTCAAAAAATTTATTATTGTTACATTTAAAGTGACAAGAATTGGTTTCATTGTGCATTGTGAACAATTATAATTAGGAAATAATTAGGATTATTACAATTACATAGTCCACTGAAGATGACACAAAACTATGTGTCGAAACGTATGGAAAAAAAAAATGTTTTAAAGTCATACAAATTTTTTAATTGATGTATTGCCCTGAAAACTGAATACCATATATATATATTATATATATTATATATATATATATATATATTATATATATATATTAGGGTGGTCCTTAAAATGGCCATTTTCGAATTTCCTTGCTCCCAGGGGCTCAAATGGTTCCAAATTGATAAAAAACAATTCTCTGAGAATTTTAGCTCTTAATATTAACGTTTAGATAGAGCGCAATTCAATCAAAGTTTGTATGGAAAGAGCATAGAAAATTTTTTGAAAATTAAAAAAAAATGTTTTAAGTATAACTTAGCGACAAATGAAAGAGTTTTATTCATACATTTGTTTGCTAAATTACATTTAAAAAACATTTTTAAAATTTTTGAAATTTTTTTCATGCTATTTCCATACAAAACTTTGATTGAATTGCGCTCTATCTAAACGTTAATATTAAGAGCTAAAATTTTCAGAGAATTGTTTTTTATCTATTTGGAACCATTTGAGCCCCTGGGAGCAAGGAAATTCGAAAACAACATTATAATTTCCGAATTTCTCATACGATTATGTAGTTATAGATAATATAGGAAATGCTCGAAACAAAATATCAATGTACGCTGTGGACAAATATTTTTCCATGAGATTGCTACATTAATTCAATGAAAGACCTTTTGTTATTTGAATAGATTAACGTTTACCTCACACCTGAGTGTGTATTTTGTTGTTCTTTCGTGGTATCGATGACTAACTGTTCCACTTCCGGAGTGAACGTCCATGCGTGAACCTGACCCACGAGTGTCCCTCGAGCTCTCCTCGTGGCCACTAATCAAGGGTGGAGTGTTTATAATGTGCCCGTTGCTGTTCATCAGTCGTGTATGTGCAGTTACATGTCCGCTAGCGACACGAGGCCGATAACTTATGTGCGCCATTGGCAAATGTTAAATGCGACGCTCTTGTGTGTATTCGAATCGGATTACAACGTCAAAATCGATATACGGCTGTTGCTTACAATTTACCTTAAACTACAATGCCACACATATGCGGGCCATCGAGGTTAGTGTTTGTGTCGTGCGTTGATAAATAACGGTGCGTTGATTATGATGGTCTAATTTGCTTAAGCTACTAGGGTGATATTAGGGAATACAAAGCAGTTAATTTAACCTGAATTATATTATTAAATTTCCGAAAGAGACGTTTATGTCTTTGACAGAATTTGCCATTTGCTAATATATGTTCTCACAAAGTTTAAGGTAGGACAGGCACAAAGGTTTAATTTGACAACAATTATCTGACTATATTCAGCTCTTTTATCATTGTAGAAATGTGTTGTTTTTCTGGTTTTCACCAACTTGGGTGGGTGGGGACGACCAACGGGAAAACAGGTCCTATGCATCATTAAAAAATGCAAAATATAAATTTCATGGGTGCATTTTTTACAGAGATAATACTGTAAATAACCTTGATTTGGTATTTCGTCATAAATGTTTATAGTGAGTTGAAAATAGTTATTTATTTAATTTATATTTTGTAATATTGTACTTGATTTACTTTATTATTTGCTAATTTTCATAAATGCCAGTGTAAGCTTTCATGTAGGTTATATTTTAAAACTGTTGAATCTAACTTTAAATTAACAATACATCTTATAACACAATATATATCCATAAAAATGTGGATTTTCAAACATTTACGTTTATCTCCTGATAGCGACGTCGTAAGAATCAAGGTGATTATATATCTTTTTCCTCTACTTTCAAATATTATTATTAAAAAAATTCAACTTTACTGATTTTCAAGATATCAGTGGTAGACCTTTTTATCTGAGGACCTTTAAGCCTCGCTTTACCCTATAATTATTCTCAATTAATTGACCTAACAATGTGATAATTACTTCAGATTGAATATTTATTGCCATTGTCATTTGAATATGTATGCAAAATTTCATCCTCTTCTATTTCATGAAAAAGATAGCAAATAAATATGAGTGTTTATAAAACCTAATATTGAATCATATTTATAATGATAGTTTTTTGTCAGATGAATCATTACTTTACAATTAAAAGTTATGATAATCTTTTCATCAACCCGAATGTTTTCTATTATCGGAAAGTTCATGCAATTTTAAGGAAAAAATGATACCTACAGTTTGTTATGTAATTGCCTATGGAAATTATAGAGTTAAGTAGATTGACTCTATATATTTCTTTAGTATAGGGCTCAATTTCAATTGGGAACAATATTTTATATTTTGCTGTGTAAAACATAAATAAATAGTATCTCCTAATTGCCATATTGATGATTATAATTATCGATTGTGCAGTGGCTCTATTGTTATTCAATAACATGGTTATAAAAAGAATGTACATGTCAAAATAACTATTGGCCTTGTCGTATGTCGGATAAAATACCGCATCTTTAGAATATCTGAAAGGTTGTTTTACGTGTTGTCATACTTCACATACCGTTCAAATAGTCGACGTAAAAAGATGAATAATTCAAGCAAATATTTCGAAACTGAATATTTTCAATTCTTTATAAAATTTGGCACACGGTTTTATAAGTATCTAATAACTAATGTATTACTACATAAAAAAGATGGTGACTACTTGCTATACGACAATATTTGTATTAGTTTTTAAAAACAATCTATTTTATGCCAATATCATTAGTGAATAATTTAATTTTTATATATTTTTTTATTATTATATTTATAATTGAATTATATTATCTCTCAATATGTATGATATTGACACAAATGTGAAGTTTGTTTTTGTTCTGAATTCTTATGTCATTTCTTAGATTAGTTTTCTCAGTTTAGTAAAAATATTTTTCAAGTTTTTATGCACTAACCACTTTTATGGCTCGATACGACGATATTTGTGAACTTTCTTGCCTTCTGTTTGTCTTTTCTTTGCCCATATTTTTAAAGAATGCGCTATATTTTATTTTTATTTATTTCGTGTAGTTCAAATACTTGTTGAAATAACCAAGATGTTATTATATAGCGTACGGTGAGACGCCATGTACTTTATGTAACGACTTAACCTATTGTAATTTACACAGAACTAAATTAGATCAACGGTTCTCCCCGTATGCGGCCTTATTCAAAATTAGTATTAGTGTCGATTCAATGATCATCTTGTATTAATAATGATATCATCATCTAATTAGATAATTATCCTAATTTTAGATTTAATTAATGATCATTATTTGCTTCATATTTACAAATTTTACATACAAGCAATTATCTAACTTACCCGAATATGAAAACTTTGAATGAGAAATATTTATTATCACATATATGTTTTTGTTCGACCTTGTAACTTCAGCCAAATAACTTTGAATTACGAGTGCTTCAAAACTTTTATAAAGCAAACTTTATTTTCTTGATCTTTCCGAGATTTCATTCCAACGTAATAAAATGGCGATGTTCCATTAACTAACTTAATCTATTTTGACAAAAAGTCAATAAACATTTATTAATGTATTGCGTTTTTCATAATATTTTATGACTTATCTTAATATATATATATATATATATATATATATATACATATATATATATATTATATATATATATATAATATATTGATAATATTGTTGACTTGGAATCATCTTCTCTCATATTTTTTCTTTTTTCTATATAGATTATAGTTTTTTCATAT
>NW_020539403.1:0-13529 GCF_003426905.1 Ctenocephalides felis
TTCTGGTCCTCTATGAGGGCGTGGGTTCGAATCCCACTTCTGACAAATACTTTTTGTGAATAGACAAAAAGATACAGTACTTGTAAAAAATCTCAAACAAAGTTCATTGTATTAGCGTAAATTACACACGCAAATATGTTTCCGATTAGACAATTGAAAAGCTTTTGGCTGCATGTCAGGATGGCCGAGCGGTCTAAGGCGCCAGACTTAAGGTTTCCTTGCCAGTTAACAGCTGGCCGAGCGTTCTGGTCCTCTATGAGGGCGTGGGTTCGAATCCCACTTCTGACAAATACTTTTTGTGAATAGACAAAAAGATACAGTACTTGTAAAAAAATCTCAAACAAAGTTCATTGTATTAGCGTAAATTACACACAGCAAATATGTTTCTGATGAGACAATTGCAAAGCTTTGCTGTATGTCAGGATGGCCGAGCGGTCTAAGGCGCCAGACTTAAGGTTTCCTTGCCAGTTAACAGCTGGCCGAGCGTTCTGGTCCTCTATGAGGGCGTGGGTTCGAATCCCACTTCTGACAAATGCTTTTTGTGAATAGACAAAAAGATACAGTACTTGTAAAAAAATCTCAAACAAAATTCATTGTATTAGCGTAAATTACACACAGCAAATATGTTTACGATTAGACAATTGAAAAAGTTTGGAGCATGTCAGGATGGCCGAGCGGTCTAAGGCGCCAGACTCAAGGTTTCCTTGCCAGTTAACAACTGGCCGAGCGTTCTGGTCCTCTATGAGGGCGTGGGTTCGAATCCCACTTCTGACAAATACTTTTTGTGAATAGACAAAAAGATACAGTACTTGTAAAAAAATCTCAAACAAAGTTCATTGTATTAGCGTAAATTACACACAGCAAATATGTTTACGATTAGACAATTGAAAAAGTTGGAGCATGTCAGGATGGCCGAGCGGTCTAAGGCGCCAGACTCAAGGTTTCCTTGCCGGTTAACAACTGGCCGAGCGTTCTGGTCCTCTATGAGGGCGTGGGTTCGAATCCCACTTCTGACAAATACTTTTTGTGAATAGACAAAAGACAGTACTTGTAAAAAAATCTCAACAAAATTCATTGTATTAGCGTAAATTACACACAGCAAATATTATATGTTTACGATTAGACAATTGAAAAAGTTTGGAGCATGTCAGGATGGCCGAGCGGTCTAAGGCGCCAGACTTAAGGTTTCCTTGCCAGTTAACACTGGCCGAGCATTCTGGTCCTCTATGAGGGCGTGGGTTCGAATCCCACTTCTGACAAATACTTTTTGTGAATAGACAAAAAGATACAGTACTTGAAAAAAATCTTAAATAAAATTCATTGTATTAGCGTAGATTACATACAGCAAATATGTTTACAATTAGACAATTGCAAGAATTTGAAACATCCCACTTCTGACAAATACTTTTTGTGAATAGACAAAAAGATACAGTACTTGTAAAAAAATCTCCAACAAAGTTCATTGTATTAGCGTAAATTACACACAGCAAATATGTTTACGATTAGACAATTGCAAAACTTTTTTGTATGTCAGGATGGCCGAGCGGTCTAAGGCGCCAGACTCAAGGTTTCCTTGCCCGTTAACAACAGGCCGAGCGTTCTGGTCCTCTATGAGGGCGTGGGTTCGAATCCCACTTCTGACAAATACCTTTAGACAAAAAGATACAGTACTTGTAAAAAAATCTCAAACAAAATTCATTGTATTAGCGTAAATTACACAAAGCAAATATGTTTACGATTAGACAATTGAAAAAGTTTGGAGCATGTCAGGATGGCCGAGCGGTCTAAGGCGCCAGACTTAAGGTTTCCTTGCCAGTTAACAGCTGGCTGAGCATTCTGGTCCTCTATGAGGGCGTGGGTTCGAATCCCACTTCTGACAAATACTTTTTGTGAATAGACAAAAAGATACAGTACTTGTAAAAAAATCTCAAACAAAGTTCATTGTATTAGCGTAAATTACACACAGCAAATATGTTTCTGATGAGACAATTGCAATATGTCAGGATGGCCGAGCGGTCTAAGGCGCCAGACTTAAGGTTTCCTTGCCAGTTAACAACTGGCCGAGCGTTCTGGTCCTCTATGAGGGCGTGGGTTCGAATCCCACTTCTGACAAATACTTTTTGTGAATAGACAAAAAGATACAGTACTTGTAAAAAAATTTCAAACAAAATTCATTGTATTAACGTAAATTACACACAGCAAATATGTTTACGATTAGACAATTGAAAAAGTTTGGAGCATGTCAGGATGGCCGAGCGGTCTAAGGCGCCAGACTCAAGGTTTCCTTGCCAGTTAACAACTGGCCGAGCGTTCTGGTCCTCTATGAGGGCGTGGGTTCGAATCCCACTTCTGACAAATACTTTTTGTGAATAGACAAAAAGATACAGTACTTGTAAAAAATCTCAAACAAAGTTCATTGTATTAGCGTAAATTACACACAGCAAATATGTTTACGATTAGACAATTGAAAAAAATTGGAGCATGTCAGGATGGCCGAGCGGTCTAAGGCGCCAGACTCAAGGTTTCCTTGCCGGTTAACAGCTGGCCGAGCGTTCTGGTCCTCTATGAGGGCGTGGGTTCGAATCCCACTTCTGACAAATACTTTTTGTGAATAGACAAAAGATACAGTACTTGTAAAAAATCTCAAACAAAATTCATTGTATTAGCGTAAATTACACACAGCAAATATGTTTACGATTAGACAATTGAAAAAATTTGGAGCATGTCAGGATGGCCGAGCGGTCTAAGGCGCCAGACTTAAGTTTTCCTTGCCAGTTAACAACTGGCCGAGCTTTCTGGTCCTCTATGAGGGCGTGGGTTCGAATCCCACTTCTGACAAATACTTTTTGTGAATAGACAAAAAAGACAGTACTTGTAAAAAAATCTCAAACAAAATTCATTGTATTAGCGTAAATTACACACAGCAAATATGTTTACGATTAGACAATTGAAAAGTTTGGAGCATGTCAGGATGGCCGAGCGGTCTAAGGCGCCAGACTTAAGTTTCCTTGCCAGTTAACAGCTGGCCGAGCATTCTGGTCCTCTATGAGGGCGTGGGTTCGAATCCCACTTCTGACAAATACTTTTTGTAAATAGACAAAAGATACAGTACTTGTAAAAAAATCTCAAACAAAATTCATTGTATTAGCGTAAATTACACACAGCAAATATGTTTACGATTAGACAATTGAAAAGTTTGGAGCATGTCAGGATGGCCGAGCGGTCTAAGGCGCCAGACTTAAGGTTTCCTTGCCAGTTAACAGCTGGCCGAGCGTTCTGGTCCTCTATGAGGGCGTGGGTTCGAATCCCACTTCTGACAAATACTTTTTGTGAATAGACAAAAAGATACAGTACTTGTAAAAAAATCTCAAACAAAATCATTGTATTAGCGTAAATTACACACAGCAAATATGTTTCCGATTAGACAATTGAAAAAGTTGGAGCATGTCAGGATGGCCGAGCGGTCTAAGGCGCCAGACTCAAGGTTTCCTTGCCGTTAACAACTGGCCGAGCGTTTCTGGTCCTCTATGAGGGCGTGGGTTCGAATCCCACTTCTGACAAATACTTTTTGTGAATAGACAAAAGTCATTGTATTAGCGTAAATTACACACAGCAAATATTATATGTTTACGATTTAGACAATTGAAAAAGTTTGGAGCATGTCAGGATGGCCGAGCGGTCTAAGGCGCCAGACTTAAGGTTTCCTTGCCAGTTAACAGCTGGCCGAGCATTCTGGTCCTCTATGAGGGCGTGGGTTCGAATCCCACTTCTGACAAATACTTTTTGTGAATAGACAAAAAGATACAGTACTTGAAAAAAATCTCAAAAAATTCATTGTATTAGCGTAAATTACACACAGCAAATATGTTTACGATTAGACAATTGCAAGAATTTTGAAACAATCCCACTTCTGACAAATACTTTTTGTGATAGAAAAAACAAAAAAGATACAGTACTTGTAAAAAATCTCAAACAAAGTTCATTGTATTAGCGTAAATTACACACAGCAAATATGTTTACGATTAGACAATTGAAAAAGTTTTTTGTTGTCAGGATGGCCGAGCGGTCTAAGGCGCCAGACTCAAGGTTTCCTTGCCAGTTAACACAACGGCCGAGCGTTCTGGTCCTCTATGAGGGCGTGGGTTCGAATCCCACTTCTGACAAATACTTTTTGACAAACAGATACAGTACTTGTAAAAAATCTCAAACAATTCATTGTATTAGCGTAAATTACACACAGCAAATATGTTTACGATTAGACAATTGAAAAAGTTTGGAGCATGTCAGGATGGCCGAGCGGTCTAAGGCGCCAGACTCAAGGTTTCCTTGCCGGTTAACAATTGGCCGAGCGTTCTGGTCCTCTATGAGGGCGTGGGTTCGAATCCCACTTCTGACAAATACTTTTTGTGAATAGACAAAAAAGTCATTGTATTAGCGTAAAATTCACACAGCAAAAACATTATATGTTTACGATTAGACAATTGAAAAAGTTTGGAGCATGTCAGGATGGCCGAGCGGTCTAAGGCGCCAGACTTAAGGTTTCCTTGCCAGTTAACAGCTGGCCGAGCATTTGGTCCTCTATGAGGGCGTGGGTTCGAATCCCACTTCTGACAAATACTTTTTGTGAATAGACAAAAAGATACAGTACTTGAAAAAAATCTCAAACAAATTCATTGTATTAGCGTAAATTACACACAGCAATATGTTTTACAATTAGACAATTGCAAGAATTTGAAACATCCCACTTCTGACAATACTTTTTGTGAATAGACAAAAGATACAGTACTTGTAAAAAAATCTCAAACAAAGTTCATTGTATTAGCGTAAATTACACACAGCAAATATGTTTACGATTAGACAATTGCAAAACTTTTTTTATGTCAGGATGGCCGAGCGGTCTAAGGCGCCAGACTCAAGGTTTCCTTGCCGGTTAACAACTGGCCGAGCGTTCTGGTCCTCTATGAGGGCGTGGGTTCGAATCCCACTTCTGACAAATACTTTTTGTGAATAGACAAGATACAGTACTTGTAAAAAAATCTCAAACAAAATTCATTGTATTAGCGTAAATTACACACAGCAAATATGTTTACGATTAGACAATTGAAAAAGTTTGGAGCATGTCAGGATGGCCGAGCGGTCTAAGGCGCCAGACTTAAGGTTTCCTTGCCGGTTAACAGCTGGCTGAGCATTCTGGTCCTCTATGAGGGCGTGGGTTCGAATCCCACTTCTGACAAATACTTTTTGTGAATAGACAAAAAGATACAGTACTTGTAAAAAAATCTCAAACAAAGTTCATTGTATTAGCGTAAATTACACACAGCAAATATGTTTCTGATGAGACAATTGCAATATGTCAGGATGGCCGAGCGGTCTAAGGCGCCAGACTTAAGGTTTCCTTGCCAGTTAACAGCTGGCCGAGCGTTCTGGTCCTCTATGAGGGCGTGGGTTCGAATCCCACTTCTGACAAATACTTTTTGTGAATAGACAAAAAGATACAGTACTTGTAAAAAAATCTCAAACAAATTCATTGTATTAGCGTAAATTACACACAGCAAATATGTTTACGATTAGACAATTGAAAAGTTTGGAGCATGTCAGGATGGCCGAGCGGTCTAAGGCGCCAGACTCAGGTTTCCTTGCCAGTTAACAACTGGCCGAGCGTTCTGGTCCTCTATGAGGGCGTGGGTTCGAATCCCACTTCTGACAAATACTTTTTGTGAATAGACAAAAAGATACAGTACTTGTAAAAAAATCTCAAACAAAGTTCATTGTATTAGCGTAAATTACACACAGCAAATATGTTTACGATTAGACAATTGAAAAAAATTGGAGCATGTCAGGATGGCCGAGCGGTCTAAGGCGCCAGACTTAAGGTTTCCTTGCCAGTTAACAACTGGCCGAGCGTTCTGGTCCTCTATGAGGGCGTGGGTTCGAATCCCACTTCTGACAAATACTTTTTGTGAATAGACAAAAAGACAGTACTTGTAAAAAAATTCAAACAAAATTCATTGTATTAGCGTAAATTACACACAGCAAATATGTTTACGATTAGACAATTGAAAAGTTTGGAGCATGTCAGGATGGCCGAGCGGTCTAAGGCGCCAGACTTAAGGTTTCCTTGCCAGTTAACAACTGCTGCCGAGCGTTCTGGTCCTCTATGAGGGCGTGGGTTCGAATCCCACTTCTGACAAATACTTTTTGTGAATAGACAAAAAGATACAGTACTTGTAAAAAAATCTCAAACAAAATTCATTGTATTAGCGTAAATTACACACAGCAAATATGTTTACGATTAGACAATTGAAAAAGTTGGAGCATGTCAGGATGGCCGAGCGGTCTAAGGCGCCAGACTCAAGGTTTCCTTGCCAGTTAACAACTGGCCGAGCGTTCTGGTCCTCTATGAGGGCGTGGGTTCGAATCCCACTTCTGACAAATACTTTTTGTGAATAGACAAAAAGACAGTACTTGTAAAAAATTTCAAACAAAATTCATTGTATTAGCGTAAATTACACACAGCAAATATGTTTACGATTAGACAATTGAAAAAGTTTGGAGCATGTCAGGATGGCCGAGCGGTCTAAGGCGCCAGACTTAAGTTTCCTTGCCAGTTAACAGCTGGCTGAGCATTCTGGTCCTCTATGAGGGCGTGGGTTCGAATCCCACTTCTGACAAATACTTTTTGAATAGACAAAAGATACAGTACTTGTAAAAAATCTCAAACAAAATTCATTGTATTAGCGTAAATTACACACAGCAAATATGTTTACGATTAGACAATTGAAAAAGTTTGGAGCATGTCAGGATGGCCGAGCGGTCTAAGGCGCCAGACTTAAGGTTTCCTTGCCAGTTAACAGCTGGCCGAGCGTTCTGGTCCTCTATGAGGGCGTGGGTTCGAATCCCACTTCTGACAAATACTTTTTGTGAATAGACAAAAAGATACAGTACTTGTAAAAAAATCTCAAACAAAATTCATTGTATTAGCGTAAATTACACACAGCAAATATGTTTACGATTAGACAATTGAAAAAAATTGGAGCATGTCAGGATGGCCGAGCGGTCTAAGGCGCCAGACTCAAGGTTTCCTTGCCGGTTAACAACTGGCCGAGCGTTCTGGTCCTCTATGAGGGCGTGGGTTCGAATCCCACTTCTGACAAATACTTTTTGTGAATAGACAAAAAGACAGTACTTGTAAAAAATCTCAAACAAAATTCATTGTATTAGCGTAAATTACACACAGCAAATATGTTTACGATTAGACAATTGAAAAAGTTTGGAGCATGTCAGGATGGCCGAGCGGTCTAAGGCGCCAGACTTAAGGTTTCCTTGCCAGTTAACAGCTGGCTGAGCATTCTGGTCCTCTATGAGGGCGTGGGTTCGAATCCCACTTCTGACAAATACTTTTTGTGAATAGACAAAAAGATACAGTACTTGTAAAAAAATCTCAAACAAAGTTCATTGTATTAGCGTAAATTACACACAGCAAATATGTTTCTGATTAGACAATTGCAAAACTTTGCTGCATGTCAGGATGGCCGAGCGGTCTAAGGCGCCAGACTTAAGGTTTCCTTGCCAGTTAACAGCTGGCCGAGCGTTCTGGTCCTCTATGAGGGCGTGGGTTCGAATCCCACTTCTGACAAATGCTTTTTGTGAATAGACAAAAAGATACAGTACTTGTAAAAAAATCTCAAACAAATTCATTGTATTAGCGTAAATTACACACAGCAAATATGTTTACGATTAGACAATTGAAAAAATTGGAGCATGTCAGGATGGCCGAGCGGTCTAAGGCGCCAGACTCAAGGTTTCCTTGCCGTTAACAACTGGCCGAGCGTTCTGGTCCTCTATGAGGGCGTGGGTTCGAATCCCACTTCTGACAAATACTTTTTGTGAATAGACAAAAGATACAGTACTTGTAAAAAAATCTCAAACAAAATTCATTGTATTAGCGTAAATTACACACAGCAAATATGTTTACGATTAGACAATTGAAAAGTTTGGAGCATGTCAGGATGGCCGAGCGGTCTAAGGCGCCAGACTTAAGTTTCCTTGCCAGTTAACAGCTGGCTGAGCATTCTGGTCCTCTATGAGGGCGTGGGTTCGAATCCCACTTCTGACAAATACTTTTTGTGAATAGACAAAAAGATACAGTACTTGTAAAAAAATCTCAAACAAATTCATTGTATTAGCGTAAATTACACACAGCAAATATGTTTACGATTAGACAATTGAAAAGTTTGGAGCATGTCAGGATGGCCGAGCGGTCTAAGGCGCCAGACTTAAGGTTTCCTTGCCAGTTAACAACTGGCCGAGCGTTCTGGTCCTCTATGAGGGCGTGGGTTCGAATCCCACTTCTGACAAATACTTTTTGTGAATAGACAAAAAGACAGTACTTGTAAAAAATCTCAAACAAAATTCATTGTATTAGCGTAAATTACACACAGCAAATATGTTTACGATTAGACAATTGAAAAAGTTTGGAGCATGTCAGGATGGCCGAGCGGTCTAAGGCGCCAGACTCAAGGTTTCCTTGCCAGTTAACAGCTGGCCGAGCGTTCTGGTCCTCTATGAGGGCGTGGGTTCGAATCCCACTTCTGACAAATACTTTTTGTGAATAGACAAAAAGACAGTACTTGTAAAAAAATTTCAAACAAAATTCATTGTATTAGCGTAAATTACACACAGCAAATATGTTTACGATTAGACAATTGAAAAAGTTTGGAGCATGTCAGGATGGCCGAGCGGTCTAAGGCGCCAGACTCAAGGTTTCCTTGCCAGTTAACAACTGGCCGAGCGTTCTGGTCCTCTATGAGGGCGTGGGTTCGAATCCCACTTCTGACAAATACCTTTTGTGAATAGATAAAAAGATACAGTACTTGTAAAAAAATCTCAAACAAAATTCATTGTATTAGCGTAAATTACACACAGCAAATATGTTTACGATTAGACAATTGAAAAAATTGGAGCATGTCAGGATGGCCGAGCGGTCTAAGGCGCCAGACTCAAGGTTTCCTTGCCGGTTAACACTGGCCGAGCGTTCTGGTCCTCTATGAGGGCGTGGGTTCGAATCCCACTTCTGACAAATACTTTTTGTGAATAGACAAAAAGACAGTACTTGTAAAAAAATCTCAAACAAATTCATTGTATTAGCGTAAATTACACACAGCAAATATGTTTACGATTAGACAATTGAAAAGTTTGGAGCATGTCAGGATGGCCGAGCGGTCTAAGGCGCCAGACTTAAGTTTCCTTGCCAGTTAACAGCTGGCTGAGCATTCTGGTCCTCTATGAGGCGTGGGTTCGAATCCCACTTCTGACAAATACTTTTTGTAAATAGACAAAAAGATACAGTACTTGTAAAAAACTCAAACAAAATTCATTGTATTAGCGTAAATTACACACAGCAAATATGTTTACGATTAGACAATTGAAAAAGTTTGGAGCATGTCAGATGGCCGAGCGGTCTAAGGCGCCAGACTTAAGTTTCCTTGCCAGTTAACAGCTGGCTGAGCGTCTGGTCCTCTATGAGGGCGTGGGTTCGAATCCCACTTCTGACAAATACTTTTTGTGAATAGACAAAAAGATACAGTACTTGTAAAAAAATCTCAAACAAATTCATTGTATTAGCGTAAATTACACACAGCAGCAAATATGTTTGAGAGACAATTGAAAAGCTTGGAGCATGTCAGGATGGCCGAGCGGTCTAAGGCGCCAGACTCAAGGTTTCCTTGCCAGTTAACAACTGGCCGAGCGTTCTGGTCCTCTATGAGGGCGTGGGTTCGAATCCCACTTCTGACAAATACTTTTTGTGAATAGACAAAAGATACAGTACTTGTAAAAAAATCTCAAACAAAGTTCATTGTATTAGCGTAAATTACACACAGCAAATATGTTTACGATTAGACAATTGAAAAGTTTGGAGCATGTCAGGATGGCCGAGCGGTCTAAGGCGCCAGACTTAAGGTTTCCTTGCCAGTTAACAGCTGGCCGAGCGTTCTGGTCCTCTATGAGGGCGTGGGGTTCGAATCCCACTTCTGACAAATACTTTTTGTGAATAGACAAAAAGATACAGTACTTGTAAAAAAATTTCAAACAAAATTCATTGTATTAACGTAAATTACACACAGCAAATATGTTTACGATTAGACAATTGAAAAAGTTTGGAGCATGTCAGGATGGCCGAGCGGTCTAAGGCGCCAGACTCAAGGTTTCCTTGCCAGTTAACAACTGGCCGAGCGTTCTGGTCCTCTATGAGGGCGTGGGTTCGAATCCCACTTCTGACAAATACTTTTTGTGAATAGACAAAAAGATACAGTACTTGTATAAAAATCTCAAACAAAGTTCATTGTATTAGCGTAAATTACACACAGCAAATATGTTTCCGATTAGACAATTGGAAAAAGTTGGAGCATGTCAGGATGGCCGAGCGGTCTAAGGCGCCAGACTCAAGGTTTCCTTGCCGGTTAACAATTGGCCGAGCGTTCTGGTCCTCTATGAGGGCGTGGGTTCGAATCCCACTTCTGACAAATACTTTTTGTGAATAGACAAAAAGACAGTACTTGTAAAAAAATCTCAAACAAAAGTCATTGTATTAGCGTAAATTACACACAGCAAATATTATATGTTTACTATTAGACAATTGAAAGAGTTTGGAGCATATCAGGATGGCCGAGCGGTCTAAGGCGCCAGACTTAAGGTTTCCTTGCCAGATAACAGCTGGCCGAGCATTATGGTCCTCTATGAGGGCGTGGGTTCGAATCCCACTTCTGACAAATACTTTTTGTGAATAGACAAAAAGATACAGTACTTGAAAAAAATCTTAAATAAAATTCATTGTATTAGCGTAGATTACATACAGCAAATATGTTTACAATTAGACAATTGCAAGAATTTGAAACATCCCACTTCTGACAAATACTTTTTGTGAATAGACAAAAAGATACAGTACTTGTAAAAAAATCTCAAACAAAGTTCATTGTATTAGCGTAAATTACACACAGTACGTATCGCAAATATGTTTACGATTAGACAATTGCAAACTTTTTTGTATGTCAGGATGGCCGAGCGGTCTAAGGCGCCAGACTCAAGGTTTCCTTGCCCGTTAACAACAGGCCGAGCGTTCTGGTCCTCTATGAGGGCGTGGGTTCGAATCCCACTTCTGACAAATACTTAATAAAAAAAGATACAGTACTTGTAAAAAATCTCAAACAAAATTCATTGTATTAGCGTAAATTACACACAGCAAATATGTTTACGATTAGACAATTGAAAAAGTTTGGAGCATGTCAGGATGGCCGAGCGGTCTAAGGCGCCAGACTTAAGGTTTCCTTGCCGGTTAACAGCTGGCTGAGCATTCTGGTCCTCTATGAGGGCGTGGGTTCGAATCCCACTTCTGACAAATACTTTTTGTGAATAGACAAAAAGATACAGTACTTGTAAAAAAATCTCAAACAAAATTCATTGTATTAGCGTAAATTACACACAGCAAATATGTTTTGATTAGACAATTGAAAAGTTTGGAGCATGTCAGGATGGCCGAGCGGTCTAAGGCGCCAGACTTAAGGTTTCCTTGCCAGTTAACAGCTGGCCGAGTTCTGGTCCTCTATGAGGCGTGGGTTCGAATCCCACTTCTGACAAATACTTTTGTGAATAGACAAAAAGACAGTACTTGTAAAAAATCTCAAACAAAATTCATTGTATTAGCGTAAATTACACACAGCAAATATGTTTACGATTAGACAATTGAAAAAGTTTGGAGCATGTCAGGATGGCCGAGCGGTCTAAGGCGCCAGACTCAAGGTTTCCTTGCCAGTTAACAACTGGCCGAGCGTTCTGGTCCTCTATGAGGGCGTGGGTTCGAATCCCACTTCTGACAAATACTTTTTGTGAATAGACAAAAGACAGTACTTGTAAAAAATCTCAAACAAAATTCATTGTATTAGCGTAAATTACACACAGCAAATATGTTTACGATTAGACAATTGAAAAAGTTTGGAGCATGTCAGGATGGCCGAGCGGTCTAAGGCGCCAGACTTAGGTTTCCTTGCCAGTTAACACTGGCCGAGCGTTCTGGTCCTCTATGAGGGCGTGGGTTCGAATCCCACTTCTGACAAATACTTTTTGTGAATAGACAAAAAGATACAGTACTTGTAAAAAAATCTCAAACAAAATTCATTGTATTAGCGTAAATTACACACAGCAAATATGTTTACGATTAGACAATTGAAAAAAATTGGAGCATGTCAGGATGGCCGAGCGGTCTAAGGCGCCAGACTTAAGGTTTCCTTGCCGGTTAACAACTGGCCGAGCGTTCTGGTCCTCTATGAGGGCGTGGGTTCGAATCCCACTTCTGACAAATACTTTTTGTGAATAGACAAAAAGACAGTACTTGTAAAAAAATTTCAAACAAAATTCATTGTATTAGCGTAAATTACACACAGCAAATATGTTTACGATTAGACAATTGAAAAAGTTTGGAGCATGTCAGGATGGCCGAGCGGTCTAAGGCGCCAGACTTAAGTTTCCTTGCCAGTTAACAGCTGGCTGAGCATTCTGGTCCTCTATGAGGGCGTGGGTTCGAATCCCACTTCTGACAAATACTTTTTGTGAATAGACAAAAAGATACAGTACTTGTAAAAAAATCTCAAACAAAATTCATTGTATTAGCGTAAATTACACACAGCAAATATGTTTACGATTAGACAATTGAAAAGTTTGGAGCATGTCAGGATGGCCGAGCGGTCTAAGGCGCCAGACTTAAGGTTTCCTTGCCAGTTAACAGCTGGCCGAGCGTTCTGGTCCTCTATGAGGGCGTGGGTTCGAATCCCACTTCTTCACAATACTTTTTGTGAATAGACAAAAGATACAGTACTTGTAAAAAAATCTCAACAAAGTTCATTGTATTAGCGTAAATTACCACAGCAATATGTTTCGATTAGACAATTGAAAAGCTTTGCATTGTCAGGATGGCCGAGCGGTCTAAGGCGCCAGACTTAAGGTTTCCTTGCCAGTTAACAGCTGGCCGAGCGTTCTGGTCCTCTATGAGGGCGTGGGTTCGAATCCCACTTCTGACAAATACTTTTTGTGAATAGACAAAAAGATACAGTACTTGTAAAAAAATCTCTCAAACAAAGTTCATTGTATTAGCGTAAATTACACACAGCAAATATGTTTTCTGATGAGACAATTGCAAAGCTTTGCTGTATGTCAGGATGGCCGAGCGGTCTAAGGCGCCAGACTTAAGGTTTCCTTGCCAGTTAACAGCTGGCCGAGCGTTCTGGTCCTCTATGAGGGCGTGGGTTCGAATCCCACTTCTGACAAATCTTTTTGTGAATAGACAAAAAGATACAGTACTTGTAAAAAAATCTCAAACAAATTCATTGTATTAGCGTAAATTACACACAGCATATGTTTACGATTAGACAATTGAAAAAGTTGGAGCATGTCAGGATGGCCGAGCGGTCTAAGGCGCCAGACTCAAGGTTTCCTTGCCAGTTAACAACTGGCCGAGCATTCTGGTCCTCTATGAGGGC
>NW_020539404.1:0-25218 GCF_003426905.1 Ctenocephalides felis
TACCATGTTTTCTATACAAAGTGTATAAAACTTGCAGTAATTGTATTGACAAAATATAGACAAACTAATGGGCTTTATTGTTTTTATAATACCTCATATATATAGCATTCAAATAACACATTATCCTTAAACACTTAAAGTATTAATATTTTTGATTCTCTAGAAATCGTTTAGAATATACCTTACTTAGCAAAACAACGTTTGCCGGGTCAGCTAGTATATATAATATATATATATATATATATATATATATATATATATATAATGTAATCGTGTCATATTGAGCGTCTGATTGAAAGCACATCTCCGGTAAAGTTCGACGTGACTTATTAAACTCCCAAGTTTCGAATAACAAAGGACAATGATGCGAAAACCTTAGAACGGCGAGCGCTGACGTCGGCAAAAGCTTCACACAATTAACCGCAAATGAAATGGATAATATTATTATATTATCTTATCCTGCACAAGGACCTCGGGTTGCTCCGCTCCGGGAACCCTTGGAAATATATTATACTGCGGGCCGAAGACCTAGGCGTCTGTCCCGCTGATCGCGCGCCACTCAAAATTAGATTTTCCGCCTCTTGCTGTGCCGGCGCAATCGTGCAATTAGTAGGTGACAGTTTGATGTCTTCTGAATTGATATTAAAAGTTACATTTAATGTAAGACCGAAAGTTAAAACTTTTAGGCGAGTTGTTTTTTGGCCTAGAGGATGGGTTAGAATGTCTTCGCGTTATACGTATATACTTTAACCATTTATAAAGCGCTGACAGTTCAGATTACGAGGAGCGGCTTGTACGCAATGATGAGGACTGATGAAGGAACAATTAAATATTTAATGGTTTTGCAGGATTGTGGGATGTCTTGTGAAAAGTTTAATAGGCATTTTTGTGTTTGTTTATCTCAACGATTCGATTCTGCCAATTCAGTGTTGTACTAGAAAGAAAAGTTGTGTTTCAAACTCCAAAGGAATCCAAAATAAAACTAGCTGTAAGTGGAATTCTGTCTAAAGGCAATTAAGGCATCGTGCCTTAAGGCAAATTGCTGGAACTTCCCGTACCAAAAATTATTATTTTTTTAAAAACAATTAACATTTTTGAAAAAATTTTACTTCGAAAAAATAAAATTTTTGAGAAACTATAATTGTACAAAAATTAGTTTTTTTTTTATTCTATTTTTTCTAAAAAAAATGTTTACTTTATTTTGACATATTATGAAAGATCTGAACTTTTTTTCAAAAATATAAATATAAAGCGCGTAAGTGCCGTGTCGCTGTCTAACGGATAAACATTGGTACGGAACCCATAGGAATGTAAACAAAATTTATACATATTGTGAAAATCTCTATAAATATCTGATAATTTGATGTGCATATGTCTAATGATCATTTTTGACCGCCAAATGGCATTTTTTTACTTTTTTCATTAGATCTCCGAAACCGCTAGACCTGCCCTCATGAAAATTTGATCAATTTTTCATCTTGTCAAAACAAGTAAAATGTTTTTTGAATTATTTAAATCGGACGCTCTGTTCTCTTAAAAACTGAGTTACCGTTTTCGGCACTTTTAGCACCATATCTTTGTAACGGCTAGACTTGCCTTTGCCAAAAATCTAATCAGCACGTTTCCTTATCAATACGAATAGAATGATTTTTGAATTATTCAAATCGCTTCATCCGTGTTCCTGAAATCGTCGACGAAAATTTGTATCCGAATACACCCACATACACACACACACATACATCCATTTTGTCTAAGGTATGCTAAAATGTTCAGAAGGTTTTGAAACGTAAATATATAAAAATTTTCATTTTCAATTTTTTTGCGATTACTATAACTTGCCTACGGGAAGTTAAAAACGTTTTATTATTAATGAAACAAAGAACTGACTTAATTTTTGGGAAGGCAGATGCAGCGGTTTCAGAGATTCAATAAAAAAAAGTAAAAAAGTGCTATTCGGCGGTCAAAAATAATCACTAGATACATGCACATCATCCTATCAGATATTTTATTGAGATTTTAATAATAAGTGTGAGTTTTGTTTCTATTTCTATGGGTTCCGTACCAATATTTATTAGTTTTCAAAAATTGGAAAACTTTCAAAAAATTTTGATGCTATTCAAAAATTTCAATTTTCAATATGGAAAGTTCCAACAATTTATCTTAGGGCTCGATTTCACCATTAGTTATTTTGTATATTTTTACTCAATATTGTAAATTATTTTGAATCCCGTTAAATAAATAATTTTGTTAATAAAATAAAAGCCATAACTAAATATTAGTAGGTGGTGCCATGTCTAGCATTAATAACAAGAACAATTTTTTACAAACTACTAATTTCTTCTTTTTTTGGATCGTACTGTTGCATTTTTATTTTATTTCATTCCGAGTAAAATTATGACGTATGTTCTTTCCCCGGAGTGTCTTTCATTTATTTAATTCACGGGTTCCCAGAACAACTATAAAAACCATGCTAGCTCGTAGTCGAGATCTGCAGAATAAGTAGGACACGCAATTCAGCAATAGCTTCAGAACATAAAGATGATGTAACTTTTAGATTTAATAACTTCAGAGCATTTTTCTAGAAGTTGAAATGACCACACCACATTAGTGAAATTATATTTCTTTCGTATTATGTTGTTGCGTCAGTGAAGGAGGATAATTTTATTTTAGAAAATGTTTAAAAAATGCATACCATAAATTGATCGTTTATTTAAATATAAATTGGTATTTAGCATGTAACATAAATTCTTTTTGCAATTTTACTCTTATTAAAATAATAATACTTAACATTACACTAAAATAAAAACTTTTTTATTGTTTTAAACGATCTCTAGTATAATTTCATGTTCAAAAATTAACTATTTACAATAAAATGTTGCTTTATCAAATACATAATCAAAATTTTGTTTAAATGTTTTATATTGCCATTGCATATTAACAAGGGTCAAGATCTGAACTCAAAATTTATTGAATTATAATAGAGCAAATGTTTTAGAGAAGCTAAAATTAGAGCTAAATTAGAGAGTATAAATACTATAGTTTCTTGATTTTTTTGATTATTAAATATATATTTCTCTTAATTAAATATATTACAATTAAAATTTCGTTTGATTTTATATTAGAGCAAATATTTTAAGAATGTTGGCGAATTTTTCTGTTATTTATTATAGATATTTAATATATATATATATATATATATATATATATATATATGTTAAAAAAAATGATTGCACCAAACTGTCCTATCATTTCCTTCTCGATCTAATTATATTGAAAGGAAAAATCAAAGCTTCTGAATAGAAAACATCTATCTTCCAACTACCAAGTTTGAAACAAGTTCTTAATATTTATTTGTCAATATCGATATTTTATGACCACTTTTTTCATATTGTAAGCACTACACAAGTATTCCTCCAGAGCTTTCCATAATAGTAAGATACACCACCTATAATCCTAAAGGCTGAGCCATCACAAATTTGCGAGTACAATGTCGCATGCACATTCCATATGCAAGACTAGACTTTTATTAATACATCCCTATGAAATATTTCGTAGACAAATTTCCAATTTTTTCACCTAAAGATTGTAGGTACGTTACTAGACGAGAGATTTGCCTCTTTAACATGGATTGTAAGGTTGAATATTGAAAATAGTAATATGTTTGGGCATAAGGAGAGGGATGATGGATATACTATGCAGAAATAAATAAATTTTTAGTTTTTTTGTGTAAATTCTATAAGTACTTCATTTCAGTGACCTATTTTTTTACCAACAATTTTATCTATAGACATTAAGCTTGTCATAAGCATTATATAAACAAAACAAAGATTATAAGATAATTAATAGTTCGTTTTTTACAAGAATATTCAAAAATAATATGTCCAAAATCATTTCATAACATTGTTTCGTTAAATTTTACGAGAAGTAATTCTATATGAATTCAGGTTACCTTATGCAAATATTTTTATAGTTGACTAATTGAACGTGGCATTTTGCCTTACGATAAGTTACGAAATTTAGATATTTAGACAAAAATTTCGACTGCACGATTACTTATATTATATGCATAAGCCAATATTATTTAAATTAATGATAACATTTTTTACACAACTAGATAAGTTTTGTAGACTACCTTTTCCGTTAATTCTAAAAACAATACTTAAATTTGTGAAATAACAAAAGCGACTTTTGACACAAATTATATATTTTCAAACTTAGATTAATTTTTAAAATTAAACGACTTGACGCAGATCCGTGATATTTTAGTATGATCTAAAAGACCATGATGTATATTAACGTCGTCGACATTTTTTTCAATAGTTAATTACAAGAACTTGTTCCAGCGAATCTTTACCAAAAACTAATCAGGTCGATTCCCACCGAGAAGAAACCGCTCGGCCGATCGTCGCGCAAAACTGACAAACGCTACTTCTTATCGAGTTACTTGAAATGGCGTTTCACATCGAATTTCTGAAATTTTACCAAATGTTTTTCCGAAAACGTCGAAGAAAGCCCAAAAATTTGTTTACACACACACATACACACAAACATACTTTTTCCAAATTTAGTCTTATTCGATTTAGAATGGTTTCAAACGTCGAGTAAACATAAAATTAGCAAATCTGATTTCTTGATGAAAACATAAACTTTTCCTTCAGGGAGTTAATTATAGGTGCATACGTGTCTATTATCTATACCGTTCATTTTTTGTTCGAGTGCTTGAACTACCAGTCTAGGGTAAAAGTAACTTCTCATAAAAATAGTTTATTGATATTATTTTTCCTGTACGTCGCTGGAAACGTATTGATTATTATATGCTAGCTTCGAGAGAGCAACTATGAATTTTCATATCAAATAAGGAGAGCAGTAACAAAATGGACAGTAACTGCTATGAACGAGCCCGAGGTCGTTGCATATCCTTAGAACATCCTACTGGTGAAAATTTACAACACGCGACGGACGAAACACAAGAATATCCTTTGTGTCCTGTCTGATCATATTTCAAATTTATACTGTACGATGTTTCAAATTAAAATTTGAAAAGGTAGTATAAAGCAGGGATAAAATGCAGGATTAGTTTGATGAAAGACCACCATATGAATTGGTTTCAAAACTATCTTAATAGGTTTTCATTTTTAAGTTTTGATTTATTTTACAATAATATAAATTCATAATAAAAATGTAAAGTATCATATTGTTCACAATGTGCCAAGTGTGAACAATATGATACTATATCTTGAAGGTTCTTGAAAAGTCCAAATTCAACTTTTCAATCTGTGTTCTTTCAAATATTTAGATCTTAAGTTGCTAACTTTAATAATTTTGAATTTCATAAATTTTTGATTGATAAATATTTCAAAGTATTAAATTGTTATCAAGCAGCAATCAAAAATCAAATCTATAACAATTTTATACTTGAATAAAAAATTCTTGATACTCTGATGCTTCTGAAATAAATTGATACTTGATACTTGACATTGCTGCATAGTAGAACAAGTCTAGGATAAAAACTAAAACTTAATTCGAACTAGTGGTGTATGACATCGTGCGTTAAGGCAAAATGCTGGAACTTACCTTACCGCAATATAATATTTAAGGAATATTAAATGCTTCCAAATAGATTATCATAAATTGCGATAACTTTCATTATTCGTATTTTATATGCAAAATATAAGAGTTTATAAATTGTATAATGACTTTCATATATGTTTAGATGAAAAGTAAATAAACAAAACTTGATCAAGCGGAGTAAGAATGAAGGGTCTTATCTCATGTATATAAGAATTATATTAAACTGAATGGCAAATATAAAATTATTTATTTGAAGTAAATAACTGAGGGACGGATTATGCCTCACCTTAACTTCCATACATTATGCTACTGAACCATAATGAATACCGTCAAAATGTCATGTATTTGTTGTGCATTCAGGCAGTTTTACACATAAACTGCAACGTCACTCGTATGTTATGAAGCTAGAGTATTTGGTATAATAGACAGATAGCAAAGGGTGACAAAGACACTGAGCAATACTAGCACTATTTAGGATATGTAAAAAAGTGGAAAAATTAAGAAGTATCCTTGTGTCGTAAAAATACATTACAACATTAGGATTTTGTCATAGATTATCAATAACTACAAATCCAAGGGCAGTAACAAGCAATCCACTCCGGTCACAAGCATTTCTAATTCAACATGCAGAGCATTTGGACTATGCTTAGACCGACGGATTTACCAGTAGCTGTTAGAGGATAAATCAGCCATATGGGTCGAGCGATACTTTCGAAAACTGTCATTTGCATAGTATAATTCTATGACAAATGTTACATGTTGCGCGTTGCAGTGACAAGATAATGCACACATGATCAATAGTAAATTAATTTCGGAATTATAAACCGACCACAGCATGTAATTGAAATTAGTTTGTAATTTTCATTATCACATGTATTTATATACAAAATATGCGACTAGAAATAAACAACTAATGATTCGATAGTAGCACGTGTAAGAGACTAATATGTAGTATAGATGTCACAATTATTGGTTTCATTTTAATGGAGCAAAAACTAATATTTTACAAGCACACAGGCTCAATTATATCTTTTTAAGAACTACTGCTTTTTTAAACAAATATTTTTATAATTTAAAATAATTCCAAGATGAATGCCTCGTCTTAATTTTTTTAACTATTTTTTACACTTTTTGAAATTATAGAATTATATAATTAATTATATGGATTTATATAGTTAATTATAGATATAATTACCAACTTAGATGAAGATGAAATTACAATGATTGTATAGTGTATTGTATTAGAAAAAGTCCTCAGCATACTTACAAGAGTGTGTGAATCAATATATTCACATATTCAAAATTCCAAAACAATTCAAAACTATGCTAAATTGTTTTTAAACATATTCAGTGTAAATATTTTTTTTATTCTATAAAAAGCAAAAGTGTTGATCTCGAAATATTTGCAGAGTCCTGTTTTATTTATAGAAATTCTATTAGTGTTGATAAACGTAGCACTTATATTTTAGTTTTTGATAGTTTTCAAATTTAATTAACGTCCATGATTTATATATATATATATATATATATATATATATATATATGGTCTGATTTATTTCCTAATATTGAAAATCGTGTTTTTCACAGCAGCTTATTCCATTTTTAATTGGTCACTTGATTTAACAAGATGTGCTACAATTTTATTAGACTAAAATATTATATTTATTGAAGTTAAACTTCTTGAGGCGCAACTTGTATATAACTTAGCAAAGAGAACTGTCATTAGGACGGAAATGCGTTACGCCACAAATTCTGATTCGTCATTGGCCACCGATGTAGTCAATCGAAGTGAGTTGATATGATTGTTCGAGATCGTCTTCGTGATAATTTTTATTTTATACTCGCGATCATGTGTATTACGAAATTTCAAATGTCAAACGTTGAACTAAGGTTACGGTTATGGCGTCGAAACCCAGATTTAATAAAAATTAAAAGCATAATACATCGTCACTCGTAAATACTTATAATAAAAAAAAACAAATCAAATATCTAACAATGTCGTGCTGCTTACAAAACGAAGTTTGTATCTATTGCTCAGAGTTGCTATATATTTTTTAGGTAATTAAAATTATAAATATTTTTATAGGCATGGCAGATTCCTCAGTAGTTTCTATTGCTATAGATATGTAAATAGGTTGCCATACAGCTGATAAAATGTATATATATATATATATATATATATAAATCTTTTAATTATATTAAAAACATTTTCTTAAATTTATTACAATCTCAAACGTATTATATATATTTTGTAATTTTCCTTTGGCAACAGAAAAAGCACAATATTAACTAAAGTGTGTCTGTTACCGAAAGATGACAAAAAAATCCTTGACAGACACTGGTTATAAAAAGCGAATTATATGACACAGAATAGCAGCCAGTAGGGCAAGTTGTCAAGTGCGTATAAGTCGCAGTGTGAAAATATTATTTATTACTTATATATTCATAAGCCCTAGAAAAATTGAGAATGATGCCGGAGAGAGAATCCAGACACGGGGCTTAAAACAGGGTTATTTTATTTGGAATAAAAAATGCGAACACGGGCAGACGGCCAAGTGGCTGGGCATGTTGAATATTTCATTTTTTGTTTCGTAATTAGATAAAACTTCGTCATCTACAAATGCTGTGGCTATGCAGAATGTGGGTTATATTATTTCTATTTGTGTTTGTGTGTAGAGAAAGAACACGTGGGTAAAGACTAATTGGGTTATACTGAAAATCAAGGTCAGAAATATGGTAATGAAGATATTTGCAAATGTAGATAGAAATCATTCTACTTCTAAAAATAAACGAAGAAAAATCTTTAACATTGGTCGCGAAATTGTGCATCAAACTTTTCGCTACGAGTGAGGCGAGTTATGTCTATCAACGAAAACAATCTAATCTAATTGTCGAATTTAACAAAAACTTACAATTATTCAGTATTTATGTGTAAATCTTTGTAAGATATTATAAAATATTATTTTCGGGACCAAGTGTGCCGTAAAATATACCAATGTTTTGGCAAGGCATACAAAATTGTACTAAATACTGCCAAAAGCTATGTGATTTCTGCGCAAATTCTCGATATCTTGCATCAATACTCACGAATGTATTTATTCACAAAGCTTTCAACTGAAGCCACATTCTAGGATAAAGAATTTAAATATTCGAATAATTGGAAAGTGTTCGTAAATACATCCACGTAATTTTCATAGGAAATTGATCTAGACATTTTTTTTCTATTGAAAGCGAGAATTCTGAAGTGATTTTTGTGGATTTATATTTTGTAATATTATATATTAATATTTGTTATGTTATATGTACACAACTCATGTCATTGTTACCGTCTTGAAGTAAATATTAGTTCGATAAATTCATAGAATTTTTTGCTATAAATGTATAATATATTAACTAGATGTAGTAAGAATTTTTGTTGAAGGCAAGTTTTGTAAACACGCTGATATATGTAATGGATCAACTAAATTAATAAGAATTTAAATTTTCCAATCGAAATTTTTTAACCAACTTATAATAACTCCCAAGTATATGTCATAAGAGAGCTTTTCCTTATTTAAAACTTCAATTAATTTTTACGATAAAATCACCTCTAATAGGCTCACAGTTTTTTTTTGGGAACTCGTTAGACCAAAAACTATGCATGCAGTGCAAAACTGTCACTGTAAATAATTTGAATAAAATCGTTAAAATAAAATTTCAGTATATTTCATTATGTTTTAGTTGACAAAAAATTCTGCATTTTACTGCTAATTTTAGAAAATCGTTTTGCAAAATTAATCAACATGAGTGTATTTGCCGTCCGATCAGGCGTATTTTACATATGAACAAAGCACGAAAGTATCTCATGATAACATAATCTTCGGTGATGCAGTTATCATAAGATTCTTTCTTGCTTTGTTTATATGTAAAATACGCCTGATCGCACAGCAATTGCATTAACTTTTTCACAGTTTCTTTCAAAGAGCATAAGATGACGTTGCCATGACAACACTATCTTATGAGTTCTGTTACGGCAGAATTGCCCCATAAATCTAGATCTTGTTCAACCATCAACTCGAAATTGACAAATATTAAATACGATTTTTAAAGATTCTCAACTATTTCAAAACATTTTAAAACTAAATACAAATATAATTTTTTTTGGTCTGAATCACAACTCGTTGCTGATGATGTACATGGATGACTCACAAAACGTCTGGCGTTCATTAAATTGCATTAAATGTTCATTTTCGTAATATTGCTCATGGTAACAGTAAATTACATTTTATTGATAATAAACCGCTTGTATATTATGAGCACAATAATCTTCACCGAGATGGGTATTGACTTCTTTATATCGCGTTTTCTGAACACCGAAAGGACGGTTATAAAATCCCCAAAGAACGTTTTACGGGCGACCTGAAAATAATATGATAATGGTTTATTGCATTATAGATGGTAAAGGCTTAGGATGGAAACAGTAACTAAACAAACCACAATTATAAAGTGATTATTGAGATATTATTTGAAAAGCATGTTTGATTCAAAATAAAAGAACTAATTTTGTCTTGGGCCACGTGGCAATAGTTTTGTTATTGAAACCACAGATCTCAGGTTCTATTGGCGTTTTGGGTAGGTTAATATCAAGCAGTGGTTATATCAGTTTTCAATTGAAAATATAGTTCTAACTACAATTTTAGGTAACAAAAGCCTTAGCTGGATTTTGCTTCACATATCTTACTACTGTAAGAAATATATCAAATCATGACCTCATCACAAAGAGAGTGAACAAATACTGAGTTGCTCTAAAAATACTAGGTTATAAAATTATATCACAATAGCTTATTGAAGTTAATATACCTTATTGCTATTGCCATTCATTAATCGTTGTGTGACTTTTACTCTGAAAACAGAAACTTTCCATTTTGATGATGGAGGGTAAAAAACCCTTAACCAACTTTTAAGAAAAAAAATGAATAAAAATTACATGACTCGCATTAATTTTATGGGAAAAATACCATTATTAAAAATGCTGTCAAATAATGAAAAGCAAAACTAGTTATAGAAGATGCTTGATTTTGACCCTAAATGAGTACGTTTTATTTGATATTTATATTAAGATTTTTACCAACATATTTTCAGTAGTAGAAATAGTGAAGTATTTTAATAATTACAGGAATGTTTATTAAGTTTTCTTATTCGGTATTCAGTATTAACTATTCAATATTTGGCTTTTATTAAAAAAAGCATTTGAAAAACTTCAAATGTTGGGGTTATAATAGTTTTCAATTTTTAGTTAAAATGATGAGAAGTCTATGTCTATTTTAGTTTCAACTAATTTGATTTGAATAAGAATTAATTAATTAATTATATTATTTATATTAGAAATTTTGCCAAATATGTTAATAAGCATGTTTTTTATTAAATGGAACTTTGAAAATTTATTATATAGAATTCATTGTTTTAATAATTTTGTTAAAAAGTTCAATCACATGCTTATTCAATATATTTTTGTTTTTGATATCTAAATCGATAAAAATGGACATTATTTGTTTTTCAATCGCATTAAGACATTCATTCATTTCAACAATTTGCTGTAATGAAATTTCTTCACAAAGCTTTTTTTGAAGACATTCCAATAATTTTTTTTATTGATATTTGATATATTTCATTATTAACATCTTTTATTAGTACTATATTTTAAACTCGTATCAATGGTGGAAAGGGTAATTCTCACATGGAAACATAAACATATCATCCACCTTTTTACATTGATCAATATGATGTAAAGAAATAAAATTATAATGTTTAATGCACATGTGTTTGTAGTATGCATATTTTGTTGCATTTTTTCTGTAACGTATTTTCAATCAGTTTAATATGCTCCGTAAAATTTATCCTAGACCAAAGCTTGTAGCAAATTCAGGTTATTCCAACGAAAAAAATCACCGAGATCTAAACATCATATATGTTCAGAAGGTTATCATGAAGAGAAGCATGAAATATCACGAAAAGGGCAAATACTATCCAAACACAGTAATCAAAGATCTGCAAAAACAAGTTCTTGTCAGAAGACTGAAAAGAAAGTAGCCGCAAGATCTAATAAATTGGCAAACAATATATTTATATAAGGAAATTCCTCAGTGGAGAAATTTCTAAACGCTATGTACCCAACAGCAAATAACCTCATTGAACCAAAGGTTCAGATTAGTTCTGAGAAATGATGAAAAATAAGTCAGGTTCACTTTTGCTTTGAAAAAAAAAACGCGCAATGCTGTTCTACATTTATATCTTTTTCCTCTAACACTTCTTTGCTTTTAGTAGCCATTTATTTAAAAATCTATTACTTCACCATTTGCCGTCGGTGTTCTTTTACACCTCTGATTTCTGCATGCATCTCGTCGTGTGAATTTTCATTTCGCGTTACGAAAAATAGTCGGATTTACAGGCCGTGAAATGATCCTTGCTTCACGTCAGCCGGAGACATGTGTGACTGACGTGTAATTTATGGATATATCTGACGGCGCTGACTGCTTCATTACAACGAAAATGACGACGAACTAGCTTGCTGCAGGCACCGGGTGCAAAGGAATATCAAATCATGTATAACTCTTTAGCTGAAGATCGGAAATAGAATTTAGGAGTACATGGAAATTCTTATGAAATACCTTATGAAAGATTTATTTTTATAATAACTTGTGATGAGATCAACTTCAACAACGTTTAAATAATAACCTTATCGCTACGGGAGTGCGGCAGGAGCGCTGCTGCTATACGGGAACAGCGTGCTACTCAGTTGCACTACTGAACTCTATATTTTAAGATATTTTTATGATTATCAATAAAATAATCTCAAAAAAATCAATGTTACACATCTAATAGGTCACTCAATAAGTCCGTAGGATAACACATAGAAGGTGTTGCTGTGTAATAATCCATATGACTTGTTGGAAGCACCAACTTTGACTATATCTGTCATATTTTCATGACAATCCAACGATTAGTTTACAAGGTACAGAGGTTTAAGTGAGGCTGCTTTTGAGTTTTTCAAAATCATGAAATCATGCGTTATCTGGACTTTGTGAAATCCAAGCAAACGGTGGAGAAGTGTATTGCTAATTTTAATCGTGGCCATACAGACACTGTCCATGCTAAACGCCCTGGAAGACCAATTGAGGTGGTTACACTGGAAAACATAAAAAAAATCCATCGAATCGTGTTGGAAGACCAAAACGTGAAATTGCCAAAAATAGCTGACACTCTAAAGATATTAATAGAACGTGTTGGACATATCGTTTACAAATATTTGAATAGGAAAATGCTGTGTGCTAAATGGGTGCCACATTTGATTAAGAGCATAACGAGTTGATGATGATGATAAGAAAATTTGGCATTGTTCAATCGAAATAAAACTGAGTTCTTGCATCAATATATTTACCAAGTGGACTAGACATAATAAGGAGAAAAAATGCAAACGATCAGCTGGTACACAGTTATGGCGTCAGTTTTTTGGGAGTTGCAAGGAATGATCTTTATCAACCATTTTGAGAGAGGCCAAACCATCAAGAGCGACTATTGCATAACGGTATTGGGGTATTTGAAGATCAAAATCGAAAAATCGGCTCCAAAAAGTCCTGCTTCATCAAGACAACGCACCAAATCACAAGTCCTGCTTCATCAAGACAACGCACCAAATCACAAATTCGTAAAAACAGTGACAAAAAAATATGAATCGGAATACCAACTGCTTTCCCATTCACTATATTCTCTACATGTGTTATTCAACGACCATATACTGTTCTCAGATCTCAAAAGAATGTTTGTTGTAAAGAAATATTTACCGAATGAGGTCAACAAATTTCTTGGCAAAGTATTAATCGTACCACTAAAATGATTTCGAAAACTTTGAAGTTTGCTATAATCGGTATATCCTCTTTGAAGAAAACTATATTGAATACATTTTTTTTGCCCAAAACATGTGTTTCTTGGTTATCCTTATATGGACTTATTGATGTGATATGGTGTGTTAATGAATAAAAAATTACAATCAAAGACTGGAATTCTCAATAATTTAACTTATAGTAACAAATCTTGAAGCAAATGCAAACATATGGACCGATTCTGCCGCATAACAGAGAAATGTTACGGCATAGCTATGTTACGTTTCGACGTCCATACATTATGCGAATGAATCATACTGAATGCTGTCAAAATATCATGTATTTGCTGTTCATTCCGGCGTTTTATACATGAACTGCAACGTCACTCGTATGTTATCTAGTGGTATCAGAAACACACACTTATCTAACATCGTTTTTTTGACATTTGTGCGGCTTTTAGGTTATGTTTTGCATCAGAAAACCTGAGAAATTCGCCTGACTGAACACCAACCGCATAACTTTTGTCTATATTACTATAGAAAATTCTTCATAACATGACCTTATCATAAAATTGCGGCAGAATCGGTCCCATAATGTTGTCTACATGTAGATATTAAAAGTAAACCTTATAATCAAGAATATTATCATCAGAAAAAGAAACAATCAATTGAAAATTGCATCGTATAATTCCCTTAGAAAATACATTTTGGCCATTTTAAAGTTGCCTATAGCTTGTTGCAAATTCAACTTACTTTTATGTTATTATATTAAATCATTTATGTAAACTAGTTATAATTGGTATTTTGCCATTAAGTTACATGAACTTCCCGATTCTGCGGCCGTTTTTGAGAAAACGTCGACTAAAGATCAAAAATCGGCTCACACACACATACTTATTCAAAATTTGATCTCATTTGATCCAGAATCTCTTGAAACGTTGTGAAAATGTGAAATTAGCAAATTGGATATTGTCGCGAAAACATTAACTTCTCCTTCGGAAGTTCATAATTTAGCACTTTTATAATAATTTATTAAATAAATTATTGTATCATTGTGATCGATGTTAATTACGTATAGCAAGACAAAATATGTTTTTCTGGCATGAGTATCACTTCATAGGTATATAGCATTTTATATTGGCATTTCTATATTACTGATATTAAAAAATAAAATCTTGTCAATAAGGTTACCTTTCCGGCTACTATGTAATAAATTCCTCGGTATCTCCGATACTGAAACCGTCAGTACGTTCGCCTCATTACATATGTAATAGCATACCCTCCTTGCAAGAAAAGCAACGTACTCCTTATTGACATATTATACAAATTAATTTTCTGTCGGTAGTAACCTTTAGTCAGGGCAAATGTAGTGTGACATCAGCGATATAGGAAGGATGCGTAGATTACGTGAGACTAAACCTCGACATTATTCCGTGAGCACGGTTAACCGACTCCAGACCCCTTCGACGACATCGAGACATTTATAGAAGAGGAGCCGGGAGCTCATTTGTCATATAAAAATTGAACTAGTGGGGTGTATGGCATCGTGCCTTAAGGCAAATTGCTGGAACTTCCCGTACCGTAACAAAATGTTTGAGGAATACTGAATGTTTTCAAATAGATTATTATAAATATTGTAACATTGTCTAATATTCATAAGAATTATATAAACTGAACTGCAAAGTTGAAATTATTTGTTTAAAGTATATTAGAACTTTAGTCAGAATTAAAAATAAAATCTGAATTATTTTAGATGTACAAAAAAACTAAAAAAAAATACAATTTTTTTTCCAAAATCAATTATTTTGTTAAAGCAAGCTGAAAGTTCTTTGAATCATTCAAATCGGATGCTTACTTCTCTTAAAAACTGCCATTTTTTGCTATTTACCTATTTTGCGTATCTCCGAAACCACTGGACCTGCCTTTGCCAAAAACTGATAATCACTTTTACCAATTATTAAAAATTGAATGTTTTTTAGATCATTCAAATCGGATGCTCCCTTCATTCAAAAACTCGATTTCTATTTTATGCACTCTTTGCTCCGTATCTCCGTAACGGCTGGACTTGCCTTTGCCAACAACTAATCAGCACATCTCCCTATCAATAGGAATCGAATGTTTTTTGAGCCTTTCAAATCGGTTGATCCGTGCGCCCCAAAACGTGGACGAAAAATTGTATCCACACATACATACACACACACATCCATTTTTTCTGAGGTATGCCAAAATGTTCAGAAACCTTCAAAACGTCGAGAGATGTAAAAATGTTCAATTTCGATTTTTGGCCCATTACAATAACTTACCCTACGGGAAGTTAACTAGTGGTGTATGGCAACGTGTTTTAAGGCAAATTGCTAAAATTTCCCCTACTAATGATCAATTTTTTTTTTAAACTTTGGAAACATTTAATTTTTAAGTTTTAAAATGTTTGATAAAAATTGACTTTCTTGAAAAAGATGAATGAAAATAGAGACAAATATGAAGCGCGTAAGTGCGGCGTCGCGATCTAACGGACAAAAAATGTTACGAAAGCCATAGAAATTTTAACAAAATTTATACCCATTATTAAAATCTCTATAAATGATTAATTTTTAGCGCCGCATACACACACATTATCTCTAAGGTATGCCAAAATGTTCAGAAACAACTGAAACGTAAATATATATAAAAAAAATTATTTTCGATTTTTTGCGATTACTGAAATTTACCTTACGAAAAGTTAATAATTGTTTTAAATAATTTGAAATAGATTATTTATTTTTAATACATACTGTAAATTTATAAGTGCTTATTAAGTTGGGCGATGAGCCTATTTTACAAACAACTTATGTGTATGTTTACAAGAATTTTGTTCATTTTCTTAATTTTTTTTAGATAATCTTGAAAATTTTTCAAGTTTTGGAAAAAAAATTAAAAGTTCTAAATATTTCTAAGAAATCGATTTTTTTAAATTTTTGATAATTTTTAAATTTTGAAGTTTTTTTTAAAAATGATCAAAAATTTCGAAACTTTGTGTTTTTGAAAATTTTGATTTTTTTTTTAACTTTCAAAACAACGATTTTTTTGTGAAACCATTTTTTGCACACCGTCTAAAAACAAAAGGTTTTTTGATTTAATCTCATCGGATGATTTGTTCTCTCAAAAACTGCATGACCATTTTTACACCCTTTGCGCTCTATACCTCCGGAACGGCAAAATGAGGCTTTTGCAAGAACGCCTCGCGATCGAGTACAGAATGTTTTTTCAATAATACAAATCGGTTATTTCATACTGTCGAAAATGTCGATGACATTTGTTTGAGCCATATAAATAAAATTCAAAATTAAAAATCTTGGTACGGAACCCCAAAAAAATGACACAAAATGGGTACACATTATTCAAATTTCTGTAAAATATCTGATAATTTGATGTGCATATGTCTAATAATTATTTTTGACTGCCAAATGGCATTTCTTTAATTTTTTTTTTATTGAGAGTCCATAACCGCTGAACCTGCCTTTTCAAAAATACGAGCAGTTCTTCGTTTAATCGATATATGTAAAATGTTTTTTGAATTACTCAAATCGAACGTTTGGTTCTCTCAAAAACTGAATTACATTTTTTTTGCTCCGTATCTTCGATACGTCTAGATCTGCCTATGCCAAAATCTAATCATCACGTCTTCTTATCACTACGAATCGAATGTTTTTCAAATTATTCAAATCGGTTGATCCGTGTTCTCAAAATCGTCGATAATTTGTATCCGTACACACCCATATAATCAATTTTTCTAATTATAAGGTATGCTAAAATGTTCAGAAGGTTTTGAAACGTAATGATATATAAACATTTTCATTTTCGATTTTTTTGCGATTACTATAACTTACTACGGGAAGTTAAAAAAAATGCTGACACACATATCGTGTCGAAACGTATGAATAAAAAGTTTATTATTTATTGTTGCACCAATTACTATATAATTTTCAAATCACGAATTTTAAAAACTTTTAAATTAAAATAAATATTAAATTAAAATAAAATAAATAAAAAGGTTTTAAAAAATCAACACTTCTCATCGAGACATGTTATATAAATAATAATAATAATAATAATAATATGTCTGGAAAAAATTAGCTATATTTTCCATATCCTTACTTCGTAATTTTTCCGCCGGCCAAAGCGCCACTAAAACTTTTCTATCACGGTCTTTCAACCAATAACAAAACAGCTCTTCGAGTTTCCTTATCTTCACATAGAAACACAATTCACTAGTAAATTTTTTTTAAGCATATAACATGTCTCGATGGGAAGAGTTCCTGTTTTAAAACCTCTTCATTCATTTTATTTTAATTTCATATTTATTTTAATTTAATAGTTTTTGAAATCAGTGATTAGAAAATTGTATAGTAATTGGTACATTATATTTTCCGTGTTTTTTGTTGATTTTTCATGTTATTTGTATGGTGAGTTATTGCATATTATTCTATAATTTTAGTTGTATCTTACCTTTATATACAACATATTTTAGTCTTATAATAAAAAAAGCATATTGTTTTGATTTATCATATATATCAATAAATAGTTTCAATTAATTGATGGACGCCGAAGAACAACTATATATTCACACACACACACACACACACACACACACACACACACATATATTGGCTATGTGCGAAGGCATGGAAGGGGAAGTCAAATCGACCGAAGCGCTCGTAGTGGCTAACTTGGAGCACTACAAGGGGCTGTTATAAACAAAATTTTAAACAAAAACTCATAAAATATTTATTTATTTCAAATTTAAAAAAGATAATTGAAAATGAGCCACCATAGTTGTTGTGTAGTGGGCTGTAGAAATACCAGCAGAAAAAGTGACTGTAAATTCTATACATTTTCTACAGCTAAGTGGAAAGAAAATCAACGGGAAAAGTGGATCGCAGCGGTTAGAAGAATAAAGTAAGTATCATAACCTTATTGTTATAAAAATACAATTTGGAGTATTATGAATAGTTGTAAAATTGTTATGTTTAGAAAAAGAAAAATTATAAGTCAATAAATTGTTGTATTATCAAAATTTAATGCTTACTATAAAAATTGTTTTGTAAAACAATGTAATTAATACAAGCCTGAAATAATGAAAAATACATATTTATATATTGTATATTGATTATGTATAACTATTATCTATATATTAATTACATTTTATTATATAATAATTGTAATTTTATGATTAAAAGAAAAATAAAAGTTATCACATAGCGTAAAAATGTTTATTTTGCAAACAGTTTAATAAATACAATGCTAAAATAATGCAAAATATATATTTGTAGTGTTGATGGATCACCGTGGGTTCCCAAGCCCTATGATCGCATTTGCAGTGAATCGGTCGAGGTATTGAGTCCTACCTACTTGTCACCTTGGTCTTGTCTTTATAATAATGTCTAAATTATGTCTTTATAATAGTGTCTAAGTCTTTAGTTTGACCAAAAAAATGAGTAAATTAATTTATTATTTACTTATTCTATTGATAAAACACTATTTATCATTATTATATTGTTTTTATTAAGAACTATTCCGAGATTATGACATAAGCTTTGAGGCACTTAACCTTAAAATTATTTACTGCATTTCTTTATTTAATTAATCATTATACTTAACTATGTTTTAAGTACGTTGAAGTAAATTTAATAATTTCAATAAACATTCAGCGTTCACATTATTACTGTAACTTGTTTATTATTATTTATAACAATTATTTAATATCTTTTTTCTTTAACAAACATGTAAAACCCATGAAAACCACACACTGATACCCCCAATTAGTTCATATTTATTACGGCGCTGCATGGGCGCTGCAGTCACGCTCGGAGCGAATATATATATATATATATATATATATATATATATTTCTGTTAATATTTTAAATATAGTTCTTCAATTCAAAATAACATAGAAAAAATCTCAAAAAAATGAGCTTTAAATAACTGCCAAAAAATTGATTTAAAAATTAAAACTGTCAGCCGTATCAATTATAAGCCTACACGTACCAACACAACGCTTCTAAAAACGTAAATCAGATACAAACAACTTTTGAAAATTTTAAACTTGATATTTTTATTTCCAAAAATAAAAGAATATATGCTACTGATATTTTTTCTATTAAAGAATTACAATAAAAATCTGATTCACAAAAAAAATATAATAAGAGTTCAACTAGATTCATATTTATAACATTGTTGTTCAACATGTATAGAAATTTAAAATTGATTCTATTTATAATGAATCAGTCATATTTTTTGCTTTTTTATTGTATAATTTTTGGACTCGTGCCGTTTATGTTCATATTCACAATTTTGTATTTTGATTAACGTTGAGTTCCAGACATTTTCAATTATGGTGAAACAGAACCATAATCTTCTTTTATCTATGAACAGAACCTTTATTGGAATACCAACAACTTAATAAGAATAATGTTAAATCAACAATTATTTTATTAATATTTAACAAAAATAGATAAATTTATAATACCGGGACTGAATAGAATAAAATTGCAAAAATCATAGCAATGCTAATCAAGATATTTTTTATTATTTTTGTCGAAGCTTTCAAAAACAAGATGGATACTGATATGAATATATCAACAATTTACATTGCAAATCGCATGTAAGAAGCTTTTATCGTTTATAATATAAACATTGATCAGTTTACGACAATGAAATAGGAATCTTGCATATTAATCAGTGAGTTTATTTATAATATTATTAGTGTCATATTGCAGTTTAGACATTAAATTCTAAAGCCGTATTTTTCATAGTTCTTGTGCAAATAATATGCGAGGCAGGTCGAATATATTTTTATAGGTTAGAATTTTGACAATTGTGTATAATTGTAAGTAGTAGCATCTAAATTCAACTTCTGATAATATTACTGTCGTGTCCTTTATGAATATCACGAGAAAAAAGAACATGGAGAAAGATAATGCTAAAGAATGTTTTTTGTGTCAGGAAGTGTTAGGAGTAGATGATTTGGCATTTTTTCCTTGCACATGTGACTACCAGGTATGCCGATTTTGTTGGCACAGTCTTAAAACAAATGGTGACGGATTATGTCCACAATGTTGGAAACCTTATCTTAAAAATCCAGAAAATTTTACCTTTTTATCACAAGATGAAATAACTGCCTTAAGAGCGAAAAGAAATCAAGACCAACATCGTCTTGAAAATCAAAAATATCTGGCTAATCTTCGAGTACTACAGAAAAACTTGGTTTTTGCTACTTGTCTTCCGAACAGTTTAGCAGATTCAGATATATTAAAGAGATATGAGTGTTTTGGCCAATATGGGCAAATTTTAAAGATTACTATCAATAAGAATGCTTTATATTTAGGGCAAAGAGAGCATATGCCCAGTGCATACATTACTTATTATCACAGTAATGATGCAATGCGAGCAATTCTAGCTCTAAATAATACACGAGTTTATGGAAGATGCATTAAGCCGCGTATGGGTACTACTAAGTACTGTACCCAATTTGTGAAGAATTTACCATGCCTTAGAAGAAACTGCATTTACCTTCATGATTTTGACCCCGAAGCAAGTTTTACGAAAGAGGAAATTATTGTTGGGGAACATCATAAATATGAAAAACGACTGCTTGATAAATTCTGTCAGAAAATTAATGAAAAATCTGCACTTGCAAAAATGCATAATAAAGTTCTGCCTTTAGTCAATTCATCAGGAATACAGGCCCAATATACATCAAATCAAATTGAGCATTTCTACTTTTTGGACGGAACACCCGCAAAATTACTAGATTATCAACCTTTGCAGCAAAATGTAGATTATTTATATAAAAACAATGGTATTCAGTCTAATATTGAAGGACAAGGACTACTAGATGACAAATTATATGAGTCAACTAAAATTTCAAATTCCACACCTTACGCAATATCGGATGATGATCTTGATTTTGATCCCATCGAAGAGGTTCAGAAAGCATTTGCATCAATAGATAGTGAAACAAATTTTGAACAAAATTCTAATAGAGAATACAAGAATTATGAAGATAATTCTAATCAGAAGATTCCTTTGCTATCAAGTACCATTTCAAATAAGAATACATTCGACATTGAAATACCACCGGAACAGAAAAGAAGCATCCAATCTCGACCTGATTTTAATATAAACTACGCGTCAAATACAAAACAGGAAATTCCAGTTTCTGTACCACAACAGCAACAAACCGGTGAAAATATAGGTATGGTTTATGATAGGGCAAAATGGGACTTAGCCTTGATGAGAATTTCTGAAATCCTTGACCAAACTTCAATTGGTGTACATGATACAAACTATCTTAGACAAAGATCAGTGTCGGATAATAGCAATATAAGCCAAAACGCTATGAACGACAATTATGGTTCATGCCCAACAAATGCGCATTTGGAACATTTTTGTAATGATCAAATTTATAGTCATAATGCTCTAGTAGGTATACCTCAGCATGCAAATATGATCCCATTCACAGATGTGTACAATAATGTTCATCGTTCTATGAATATGCCTATGCCTATACAAAATCTGTGGCAAAATGCAGTGCAAGAATCGCATGAACAATCTTCAATCCAGAATAAACCATATGTCAATGATAGTACACCTGTAGAAATCAATGACAATAAAGAAGATTAAAAATTTGATGTGATGGATGGGCGCAGTTTCAATTGGCTGTTCATATTCAATGTATTCAGTGATCAGTATTTTTCTAGCACTTACTGATTAATATTAAATTTATCTGATTTATATTATTCAATATATCTATGTGAACTCAAGTGTAATGTATGAATAATAAAATGTATTTATTAAACATTGTTTATTCTACTATATTGGCGTATTTTCTGTATTTTATTTAGACTTATTATTAGAGCAATGATTTTAACATCTACTATCGTACGGTACGCATCGTAATTTAATATTGTATATTAATTTATATTTAAAAGCAATTTCCCGTGTCGTTTAATTTACCTGTTTTTATTTCGAAAAAAAATCTTTTCAATTACATAGTCGCCGTCGGAGGGGACAAAGAACCGATCATTTCTATTGTCCAAACGATTAATATATTGAACAATATGGGAATTTCAGACTCGAGCGAATTAACAACTGTTGCAAGCGGATCAGGTTTAATTTCAGAAACTATTCAAAATAGTTTTTAGTCCTTAAAAAACTTCTGTTCCAACATATCTGAACTAACACAAGTATAATTCTAGGCCATCAGTTCGGTTTTTACAGCCCTCTATACTTAGTTTTTACAGCCCTCTATACTTAGTTTTTACAGCACTCTACAATCCAACATTGCCACATAATCGTAGTGAATCATTCTATTCGGTTAAATAAATTCTCTCAAAATCGTGGACAAAAAATTGCATCCGTATTTACGTACACACACACATACATCCAATTTTAACTTCCCGTAGGGTAAGTTCTAGTAATCGCATCCGATTTGAATAATTCAAAAAACATTTTATTTATTAAACGAATAACTGTTCAAATTTTTGGAAAGGCAGGTCCAGAGGTTTATTGGACATATGCATAGCAAATTATTAGATATTTTATAGAGATTTGAATAATGTGTACACATTTTGTGTAAAATTGTTGGGTTTTGTACCAAAAGTTTTAATTTTAATATTCAAGTATATGGTTCAAAGATTGTGCTCAGCAGTTTTGACAGTATGAAATAACTGATTTGAATTTAGAAAACATTCAATTCGTATTGATAAGGAAACGTGCTGATTAGTTTTTAGGAAGAGGCAGGTCTAGCCGTTTTGAAGATATGGGGCAAAAAGAGCCACAAATGGTAGGACAAATTCCCGTAACGCCGGACGCCACCTAGCGCCTATACCCCCATTTTTCGTAATTTCTAGTCAAAGAATAAAAAGTTTATGGTGAATGCTACAACCGAGAGCGTCGGTGTGGCCCAGCCAAAAGTGTAGATGAATAGTAACTTTTTTGCAATATCTAAGAATATTCGTCAAACACACATGTGCAGACATTCCAGAGTGTGGAGATGGCTACATATGTGATCAATGCTAATAATTTATATTACTACGATTTGTAATAATACAAACATGTTTATACAGGTTAAAGTAAAAACGAATAAAAATTCTAATTATTTTTCATAATTTAGTCTATAATAAATCCTGCATATGTTTCGAGGTTTTGACTTGTTTTTTGTGGATAAGCACACAAATAATGTATAAAAATACAAAAAACACAAAAAATGAACAGAAGAATTGTATAGTTGTATAAAATTTTATATAAAATATAGTTATGTTTTTATTTTGAAAAGTTAAACTAAAATTAAACAAAAACAAAAAACGTATTCAGTTACCAATCCAATTCATATAACTCATTTTTAGTTTTTTCTTTTATGTTAATTATAGATGGATGTCTAAACTTACTAACGTAAACTTTTTGTTTAACTTATGGTAAGTATGGTAATTATTCAGAAAAATATTTTGTTTTTGGAAAAAAAAATAGTATTAATGTTACCATTCGATAACTCATACACTTTTTGACATACCTACTACTGTTATATATTTTTTTTTTTTTTTTTTTTTTTTTTTTTTTTTTTTATATGAAACTATTATTTTTCAAATTGTCGTATTCTAGGCATTACTTCTCGATTTTAATTAAATCGCCTAAATAAAAACATTTATTTCAGAATACAAAATTTTATTGATTTACTGTTCTGTTTAATTGTCACTTTATTACAAATCTGAACAACGTAAATGGTGGATCTGACATTAAACACGCTATAAAATTCTAAAAGTTTTTTATATTCAGTCGGAAATGTATATTTATTTTAATTTTAATTTTTGTAGTGTTGTTAAGTGAGTTTTGTTATCGAAAAAAAAAAAAATTGTTCCAGCAAAATGAAAATTATAAAAACTTTTAGTATATGCTTATGAAAAAGGTAAAAATTTAGAACACATTGTATAAGCTTTAGTTTTTGTGAATTGGGAATTTATATTTAGGTTTTTTTAGATAAGATAATTTATGGTTAATATGTGCTTTGTCTCTGAAGCAATTATGGTTTGTTTGATAATGAAATATTGGTGCTTCTAGTATAATACCACGAATTAGTAGATAATTCTCTAATACAAAATCAATTTAGATATTCGTATAAATCTAGTTTATAGTGTGATTTGTTCAATTTTAAGGTTTAAGCTTTGCATGCAGTACCTTAATAATATACTCAGGATGAGCTGTAATATTATTATTTCACGTAGTTATTTTCAACTACTTTACAATATTAATGATTTTATGTAATGGTATTGCAAAAATACACTAGAAAAAAAATGTATTGGTTTCGGTGTTAAATAAACCAAAAAATTCAAAAAGTTTTAAATGAAACAAAATGTGTTCAAATATATTTATATATTATTTGCTAGAAATACCTGCAAGAAAAAAATGGTAAAACTAAATGCAAAAAATCGTATTATATTTACCGATTTCCTAACACATCACTCAATAAGTCCTTAGGATTATTATATGTGGATATTGAAATTTTGAACAACTTTTCCTACAACAATTGTTGTATTTATTGTATCGTTCAATTAAATGAAATTTCACTAGCTATGATATTCTGCTTGCAATGATAAGAAATTTTAAAAGGAATTGCAATTACATAAATTTTAGGCGATAGTTTTTCTTTATCAATTCATCTAATGCCATCTCATTTGTGATTGTATCTATTCATTTTCAACACTACAAAATGCAGAACTTCTTCAACGATTTATGAATCATCACCAGCAACCT